>NW_028321917.1:300536-601073 GCF_036245765.1 Copidosoma floridanum | reverse complement strand
TACTGGCCACTCTGTTAAATAAATAATTATTAATAATACAAGCGCCCATCACCCGATAACCCGGGGAATTTATGGCCACTTTGTTAAATAAATGATGAATAATAACACAAGCTCCTATCACCCAATGACCCAAAGGCGCTTACTGGCCATTTTGTTGAATAAATAATTATTAATAACACAAGCGCCCATCACCTCATGACCCAGGGCGCTTACTGGCCACTCTGTTAAATAAATAATTATTTATAACACAAGCTCCTATCACCGAATAACCCAGGGCGCTTACTGGCCACCCTGTTAAATAAATAATTGTAAATAACACAAGTGATTATCACACCTAATGACACGAAGCGCTTTCTGGCCACTCTGTAAAACAAATAATTATTAATAACACAAGCGCCTATCACCTCATGACACGGAGCGCTTATTGGCCACTCTGTTAAATAAATAATTAATAATAACACAAGCGCCTATCATCCGATAACCCGGGGAACTTACTGGCCACTCTGTTAAATAAATAATTATTAATAACACAAGCGCCTATCACCCGATAAACCGAGGATCTTACTGGCCACTCTGTTGAATAAATAATGAATAATAACACAAGCGCCTATCACCCGATAACACAGGACACTTAATAACTACTCTGTTGAATAAATAATCATTAATAACACAAGCCACTCTCACCTCATAACCCGAGGCGCTTACTAGGCACTCTGTTGAATAAATAATTAATAATAACACAAGCGCCTATCACCCAATAAACCAGGGCGCTTACTGGCCACCCTGTTAAATAAATAATTATAAATAACACAAGTGATTATCTTCTAATGACACGAAGCGCTTTCTGGCCACTCTGTAAAAAAAATAATTATTAATAACACAAGCGCCTATCACCTCATGACACGGGGCTCTTACTGGCTACTCTGTTAAAATGAATAATTATTGATAACACAAGTGCCTATCACCTAATGACACGGGGCGCTTACTGGCCACTCTGTTAAATAAATAATTATTATTTACACAAGTGATTAACACCTTATGACACGAAGCGCTTTCTGGCCACTCTGTAAAACGAATAATTATTAATAACACAAGCGCTTATCACCTCATGACCCGGGGCTCTGACTGGCTACTCTGTTAAATGAATGATTATTAATAACACAAGCGCCTATCACCTCATAACCATGGGCGCTTACTAACCACTCTGTTAAAAAAATAATTGTTACTAACAACAGCGCCTATTACCCGATGACCCAGGACACTTACTAACTACTCTGTTGAATAAATAATTATTAATAACACAAGCCTCTATCACCTTATAACCCGAGGCGCTTACTGGCCACTCTGTTAAATTAATAATTATTAATGACACAAGTTCCGATTACCTAATGACACGGAGCACTTACTGGCCACTCTGTTAAATAAATAATTATTTATAACATAAGCGCCTATCACCCGATAACTTAAGGAACTTACTGGCCATTTTGTCAAATAAATAATGAATAATAACACAAGCGCCTATCACCCAATGACCCAAAGGCGCTTACTGGCCATTTTGTTAAATAATTAGTTATTAATAACACAAGCGCCTATTACCTAATGACAAGGGGCGCTTACTGGCCACTGTGTTAAATAAATAATTCTTAATAATACAAGCGCCCATCACCCGATAACCCAGGGCACTTACTGGCCACTACGTTGAATAAATAATTATTAATTAAAAAAGTGCCTATCACCTAATGTCACAAGGTGCTTACTGGCTAAATAAAAAATAAATAATTATTTATAACACAAGCGTCTATCACCTCATAACCCGAGGCGCTTACTGATGACCACTCTGTTAAATTATTAATTATTAATAACACAAGCGCCTATCACCCGATAACCCGAGGAACTTACTGGCCACTCTGTTGAATAAATAATTATTAATAACACAAGCGCCTATCACCCAATAACCCAGGGCGCTTACTGGCCACCCTGTTAAATTAATAATTATAAATAACACAAGTGATTATCACCTAATGACACGGAGCGCTTTCTGGCCACTCTGTAAAACAAATAATTATTAATAACACAAGCGCCTATCACCTCATGACCTGGGGCTCTTACTGGCTACTCTGTTAAAATAAATAATTATTAATAACACAAGTGCCTATCACCTAATGACACGAAGCGCTTTCTGGCCCCTCTGTAAAACGAATAATTATTAATAACACAAGCGCCTATCACCTCATGACCCGGGGCTCTTACTAGCTATACTCTATTAAATGAATAATTATAAATAACACAAGCGCCTATCACCTCATGACCATGGGCGCTTACTGACCACTCTGTTGAAAAAATAATTGTTACTAACACAACGCCTATCACCCGATGACCCAGGACACTTACTAACTACTCTGTTAAATAAATAATTGTTAATAACACAAGCCTCTATCACCTTATAACCCGAGGCGCTCACTGGCCACTCTGTTAAAAAAATAATTATTAATAACACAAGCGCCTATCACCCAATGACCCAGGGCGCTTACTGGCCAGCCTGTTAAATTGATAATTATAAATAACACGAGTGATTATCACCTAATGACACGCAGCGCTTTCTGGCCACTCTGTAAAACAAATAATTATTAATAACACAAGCGCCTATCACCTCATGACCTTAAGCTCTTACTGGCTACTCTGTTAAAAATGAATAATTAATAATAACACAAGTGCCTATCACCTAATGACAAGGGGCGCTTACTGGCCACTCTGATAAATAAATAATTATTAATAATACAAGCGTCCATCACCCGATAATCAAGGGCACTTACTGGCCACTATGTTGAATAAATAATTATTAATAACACAAGCGCCTATCACCCGATAACCTGGGGCACTTACTGGCCACTCTGTTAAATGAATAATTATTAATTACACAAGTAATTATCACCTAATGACCCAAAGGGGCTTACTGGCCACTCTGTTAAATAAGTAATTATTAATAGCACAAGCGCCTATCACCCGATAACCCGGGGAACTTACTGGCCACTCTGTTAAATAAATAATGAATAATAACACTAGCGCCTATCACCCAAAGACCCAAAGGCGCTTACTGGCCATTTCGTTGAAAAAATAGTTATTAATAACACAAGTGCCTATTACCTAATGACACGGGGCGCTTACTGGCCTCTCTGTTGAATAAATAATTATTAATAATACAAGCGCCCATCACCCGATAACCCAGGGCACTTACTGGCCACTATGTTAAATAAATAATTATTAATTAAACAAGTGCCTATCACCTAATGTCACAAGGCGCATACTGGCTACACTAAAAAATAAATAATTATTAATAACACAAGCGTCTATCACCTTATAACCCGAGGCGCTTACTGACCACTCTGTTAAATTATTAATTAATAATAACACAAGCGCCTATCACCTAATGACCCAGGGCACTTACTAGCCACCCTGTTAAATAAATAATGGATAATAACACAAGCTCCTATCACCGAATGACCCAAAGGCGCTTACTGGCCACTTTGTTGAATGAATAATCATTAATAACACAAGCCACTCTCACCTCATAACCCGAGGCGCTTACTAGGCACTCTGTTGAATAAATAATTAATAATAACACAAGCGCCTATCACCCAATAAACCAGGGCGCTTACTGGCCACCCTGTTAAATAAATAATTATAAATAACACAAGTGATTATCTTCTAATGACACGAAGCGCTTTCTGGCCACTCTGTAAAAAAAATAATTATTAATAACACAAGCGCCTATCACCTCATGACACGGGGCTCTTACTGGCTACTCTGTTAAAATGAATAATTATTGATAACACAAGTGCCTATCACCTAATGACACGGGGCGCTTACTGGCCACTCTGTTAAATAAATAATTATTATTTACACAAGTGATTAACACCTTATGACACGAAGCGCTTTCTGGCCACTCTGTAAAACGAATAATTATTAATAACACAAGCGCTTATCACCTCATGACCCGGGGCTCTGACTGGCTACTCTGTTAAATGAATGATTATTAATAACACAAGCGCCTATCACCTCATAACCATGGGCGCTTACTAACCACTCTGTTAAAAAAATAATTGTTACTAACAACAGCGCCTATTACCCGATGACCCAGGACACTTACTAACTACTCTGTTGAATAAATAATTATTAATAACACAAGCCTCTATCACCTTATAACCCGAGGCGCTTACTGGCCACTCTGTTAAATTAATAATTATTAATGACACAAGTTCCGATTACCTAATGACACGGAGCACTTACTGGCCACTCTGTTAAATAAATAATTATTTATAACATAAGCGCCTATCACCCGATAACTTAAGGAACTTACTGGCCATTTTGTCAAATAAATAATGAATAATAACACAAGCGCCTATCACCCAATGACCCAAAGGCGCTTACTGGCCATTTTGTTAAATAATTAGTTATTAATAACACAAGCGCCTATTACCTAATGACAAGGGGCGCTTACTGGCCACTGTGTTAAATAAATAATTCTTAATAATACAAGCGCCCATCACCCGATAACCCAGGGCACTTACTGGCCACTACGTTGAATAAATAATTATTAATTAAAAAAGTGCCTATCACCTAATGTCACAAGGTGCTTACTGGCTAAATGAAAAATAAATAATTATTTATAACACAAGCGTCTATCACCTCATAACCCGAGGCGCTTACTGATGACCACTCTGTTAAATTATTAATTATTAATAACACAAGCGCCTATCACCCGATAACCCGAGGAACTTACTGGCCACTCTGTTGAATAAATAATTATTAATAACACAAGCGCCTATCACCCAATAACCCAGGGCGCTTACTGGCCACCCTGTTAAATTAATAATTATAAATAACACAAGTGATTATCACCTAATGACACGGAGCGCTTTCTGGCCACTCTGTAAAACAAATAATTATTAATAACACAAGCGCCTATCACCTCATGACCTGGGGCTCTTACTGGCTACTCTGTTAAAATAAATAATTATTAATAACACAAGTGCCTATCACCTAATGACACGAAGCGCTTTCTGGCCCCTCTGTAAAACGAATAATTATTAATAACACAAGCGCCTATCACCTCATGACCCGGGGCTCTTACTAGCTATACTCTATTAAATGAATAATTATAAATAACACAAGCGCCTATCACCTCATGACCATGGGCGCTTACTGACCACTCTGTTGAAAAAATAATTGTTACTAACACAACGCCTATCACCCGATGACCCAGGACACTTACTAACTACTCTGTTAAATAAATAATTGTTAATAACACAAGCCTCTATCACCTTATAACCCGAGGCGCTCACTGGCCACTCTGTTAAAAAAATAATTATTAATAACACAAGCGCCTATCACCCAATGACCCAGGGCGCTTACTGGCCAGCCTGTTAAATTGATAATTATAAATAACACGAGTGATTATCACCTAATGACACGCAGCGCTTTCTGGCCACTCTGTAAAACAAATAATTATTAATAACACAAGCGCCTATCACCTCATGACCTTGGGCTCTTACTGGCTACTCTGTTAAAAATGAATAATTAATAATAACACAAGTGCCTATCACCTAATGACAAGGGGCGCTTACTGGCCACTCTGATAAATAAATAATTATTAATAATACAAGCGTCCATCACCCGATAATCAAGGGCACTTACTGGCCACTATGTTGAATAAATAATTATTAATAACACAAGCGCCTATCACCCGATAACCTGGGGCACTTACTGGCCACTCTGTTAAATGAATAATTATTAATTACACAAGTAATTATCACCTAATGACCCAAAGGGGCTTACTGGCCACTCTGTTAAATAAGTAATTATTAATAGCACAAGCGCCTATCACCCGATAACCCGGGGAACTTACTGGCCACTCTGTTAAATAAATAATGAATAATAACACTAGCGCCTATCACCCAAAGACCCAAAGGCGCTTACTGGCCATTTCGTTGAAAAAATAGTTATTAATAACACAAGTGCCTATTACCTAATGACACGGGGCGCTTACTGGCCTCTCTGTTGAATAAATAATTATTAATAATACAAGCGCCCATCACCCGATAACCCAGGGCACTTACTGGCCACTATGTTAAATAAATAATTATTAATTAAACAAGTGCCTATCACCTAATGTCACAAGGCGCATACTGGCTACACTAAAAAATAAATAATTATTAATAACACAAGCGTCTATCACCTTATAACCCGAGGCGCTTACTGACCACTCTGTTAAATTATTAATTAATAATAACACAAGCGCCTATCACCTAATGACCCAGGGCACTTACTAGCCACCCTGTTAAATAAATAATGGATAATAACACAAGCTCCTATCACCGAATGACCCAAAGGCGCTTACTGGCCACTTTGTTGAATGAATAATTATTAATAATACAAGCACCCATCAACCGATAACCCAGGGCACTTACTGGCCACTCTAATTAATGAATAATTATTAATAATACAAGCGTTAATCACCCGATAACCCAGGGCACTTACTGGCCACTCTGTTAAATAAATAATTATTCATAACACAAGCGCCTATCACCCGATAACCCGGGGCACTTACTGGCCACTCTGTTGAATAAATAATTATTAATTTCACAAGTGATTAACACCTTATGACACGAAGCCCTTTCTGGCCACTCTGTAAAACGAATAATTAATTATAACACAAGCGCCTATCACCTCATGACCCGGGGCTCTTACTTGCTACTCTGTTAAATGAATAATTATTGATAACACAAGCGCCTATCACCTCATGTCCATGGGTGCTTACTGACCACTCTGTTAAAAAAATAATTGTTACTAACAACAGCGTCTAACACCTGATGATCCAGAACACTTACTAACTACTCTGTTGAATAAATAATTATTAATAACACAAGCCTCTATCACCTCATAACCCAAGGCGCTTACTGGGCACTCTGTTAAATAAATAATTATTAATAACACAAGCGCCTATTACCTAATATTCCAGGGCACTTACTGGCCACCCTGTTAAATAAATAATTATAAATAACACAAGTAATTATCACCTAATGACACAAAGCGCTTTCTGGCCACTCTGTAAAACAAATAATTATTAATAACACAAGCGCCTATCATCTCATGACCCGGGGCTCTTACTAGCTACTCTGTTAAATGAATAATTATAAATAACACAAGTTCCGATTACCTAATGACACGGAGCGCTTACTGGCCACTCTGTAAAATAAATAATTAATAATAACACAAGCGCCTATCATCCGATAACCCAGGGAACTTACTGGCCACTCTGTTAAATAAATAATTATTAATAACACAAGTAATTATCACCTAATGACCCGAAGGTGCTTACTGGCCACTCTGTTGAATAAATAATTATTAATAACACAAGTTCCGATTACCTAATGACACGGAGCGCTTACTGGCCACTCTGTTAAATAAATAATTATTAATAACACAAGCGCCTATCACATGATAACCCAAGGAACTTACTGGCCACTCTGTTGAATAAATAATGAATAATAACACAAGCGCCTATCACCCGATAACACAGGACACTTACTAACTACTCTGTTGAATAAATAATCATTAATAACACAAGCCACTATCACCTCATAACCCGAGGCGCTTACTGGGCACTCTGTTAAATAAATAATTATTAATAACACAAGCGCCTATCACCCAATAACCCAGGGCGCTTACTGGCCACCCTGTTAAATGAATAATTATAAATAACACAAGTGATTATCACCTAATGACACGAAGCGCTTTCTGGCCACTCTGTAAAAAAAATAATTATTAATAACACAAGCGCCTATCACCTCATGACCCGGGGCTCTTACTGGCTCCTCTGTTAAATAAATGATTATTATTAACACAAGCGCCTATCACCTCATGACCATGGGCGCTTACTAACCACTCTGTTAAAAAAATAATTGTTACTAACAACAGCGCCTATCACCCGATGACCCAGGACACTTACTAACTACTCTGTTGAATAAATAATTATTAATAACACAAGCCTCTATCACCTTATAACCCGAGGCGCTTACTGGCCACTCTGTTAAATAAATAATTATTAATGACACAAGTTCCGATTACCTAATGACACGGAGCGCTTACTGGCCACTCTGTTAAATAAATAATTATTTATAACACAAGCGCCTATTACCTCATGACCCGGGGCTCTTAGTGGCTACTCTGTTAAATAAATAATTATAAATAACACAAGCGCCTATCACCTCATAACGATGGGCGCTTACTGACCACTCTGTTAAAAAAATAATTGTTACTAACATTACTGCCTATCACCTGATGACCCAGGACACTTACTTACTACTCTGTTTAATAAATAATTATTAATAACACAAGCCTCTATCACCTCATAACCCGAGGCGCTTACTGGCCACTCTGTTGAATAAATAATTATTAATAACACAAGCGCCTATCAACCAATGACCCGGGGCTCTTAGTGGCTACTCTGTTAAATAAATAATTATAAATAACACAAGCGCCTATGTCCTCATGACGATGAGCACTTACTGACCACTCTGTTGAAAAAATAATTGTTACTAACAACAGCGCCTATTACCCGATGACCCAGGACACTTACTTACTACTCTGTTAAATAAATAATTATTAATAACACAAGCCTCTATCACCTCATAACCCGAGGCGCTTACTGGCCACTCTGTTGAATAAATAATTATTAATAACACAAGCGCCTATCACCTAATGACCCAGGGCGCTTACTGGCTACCCTGTTAATTTAATAATTATAAATAACACAAGTGATTATCACCTAATGACACGCAGCGCTTTCTAGCCACTCTGTAAAACAAATAATTATTAATAATACAAGCGCCTATCACCTCATGACCCGGGGAACTCACTGGCCACTCTGTTAAATAAATAATGAATAATAACACAAGCGCCTATCACCCAATTACCTAAAGGCGCTTACTGGCCATTTTGTTAAATAAATAGTTATTAATAACACAAGGGCCTATCACTTAATGACACCTGGCGCTTACTGGCCACTCTGTTAAATAAAAAAATATTAATAATACAAGCGCCCATCACCCGATAACCAAGGGCACTTACTGGCCACTATGTTGAATAAATAATTATTAATAACACAAGCCTCTATCACCTCATAACCCGAGGCGCTTACTGGGCATTCTGTTGAATAAATAATTATTATTAACACAAGCGCCTATTACCCAATAACCCGGGGCACTTACTGGCCACTTTGTTAAATAAATAATTATTAATTACACAAGTGAACAACACCTCATGACACGAAGCGCTTTCTGGCCACTCTGTGAAACGAATAATTATTAATAACACAAGCGCCTATCACCTTATGACCCGGGGCTCTTAGTGGCTACTCTGTTAAATAAATAATTATAAATAACACAAGCGCCTACCCTCATGACGATGGGCGCTTACTGACCACTCTGTTGAAAAAATAATTGTTACTAACAACAGCGCCTATCACCCGATGACCCAGGACACTTACTTACTACTCTGTTAAATAAATAATTATTAATAACACAAGCCTCTATCACCTCATGACCCGGGGCCCTTACTGGAATCTCTGTTAAAAATGAATAATTAATAATAACACAAGCGCCTATCAGCTTATGACCATAAGCGCTTACTGACCACTCTGTTAAATAAATAATTGTTAATAACACAAGTTCCGTTTACCTAATGACACGGAGCGCTTACTGGCCACTCTGTTAATTAAATAATTATTTATTAAACAAGTGCCTATCACCTAATGTCACAAGGCGCTTACTGGCTACTCTGAAAAATAATTAATTATTAATAACACAAGCGTCTATCACCTCATAACCCGAGGCGCTAACTCGCCACTCTGTTGAATAAATAACTATTAATAACACAAGCGCCTATCGACCAATGACCCAGGGCGCTTACTGGCCACCCTGTTGAATTGATAATTATAAATAACACAAGTGATTATCACCTATTGACACGCAGCGCTTTCTGGCCACTCTGTGAAACAAATAATTATTAATAACACAAGCGCCTATCACCTTATGACCCGGGGCTCTTACTGGCTACTCTGTTAAAAATGAATAATTAATAATAACACAAGCGCCTATCACCTTATGACCATGGGTTCTTACTGACCACTCTGTTAAATAAATAATTGTTAATAACAACAGCGCCTATCAACCGATAACCCGGGGCACTTACTGGCCACTCTATTAAATAAATAATTATTAATTACATAAGTAATTATCCACCTAATGACCCGAAGGCGCTTTCTGGCCACTCTGTTAAATAAATAATTATTATTAACACAAGTTCCGATTACCTAATGACACGGAGCGCTTACTGGCCACTCTGTTAAATAAATAATAAATAATAACACAAGCGCCTATCACCCAATGACCTAAAGGCGCTTACTGGCCATTTTGTTGAATAAATAATTATTAATTAAACAAGTGCCTATCACCTAATGTCACAAGGCGCTTACTGGCTACTCTGAAAAACAAATAATTATTAATAACACAAGCTTCTATCACCTCATAACCCGAGAGACTTACTGACCACTCTGTTGAATTATTAATTATTAATAACACAAGCGCCTATCACCGAATGACCCAAAGGCGCTTACTGGCCATTTTGTTGAATAAATAGTTATTAATAACACAAGTGCCTATCACCTAATGACACGGGGCGCTTACTGGCCACTCTGTTAAATAAATAATTATTAATTAAACAAGTGCCTATCACCTAATGTCACAAGGCGCTCCCTAGCTACTCTGAAAAATAAATAATTATTATTAACACAAGCGCCTATCACCTTATGACCCAGGGCGCTTATTGGCCACTCTGTTAAATAAATAATTATTTATAACACAAGCTCCTATCACCGAATGACCCGGAGCGCTTAGTGGCCAATATGTAAAATGAATAATTATTAATAACACAAGCGCCTACCACCTCATGACCCAGGGCGCTAAATGGCCACTTTGTTAAATAAATATTTAATTATAACACAAGTGCCTATCACCTAATGACACGAAGCTCTTACTGGCCACTCTCTAAAATGAATAATTATTAATAACACAAGCGCCTTTCACCTCATGACCCGAAGGCGCTTTCTGGCCACTCTGTTAAATAAATAATTATTATTAACACAAGTTCCGATTACCTAATGACACGGAGCGCTTACTGGCCACTCTGTTAAATAAATAATAAATAATAACACAAGCGCCTATCACCCAATGACCTAAAGGCGCTTACTGGCCATTTTGTTGAATAAATAATTATTAATTAAACAAGTGCCTATCACCTAATGTCACAAGGCGCTTACTGGCTACTCTGAAAAACAAATAATTATTAATAACACAAGCTTCTATCACCTCATAACCCGAGAGACTTACTGACCACTCTGTTGAATTATTAATTATTAATAACACAAGCGCCTATCACCGAATGACCCAAAGGCGCTTACTGGCCATTTTGTTGAATAAATAGTTATTAATAACACAAGTGCCTATCACCTAAAGACACGGGGCGCTTACTGGCCACTCTGTTAAATAAATAATTATTAATTAAACAAGTGCCTATCACCTAATGTCACAAGGCGCTCCCTAGCTACTCTGAAAAATAAATAATTATTATTAACACAAGCGCCTATCACCTTATGACCCAGGGCGCTTATTGGCCACTCTGTTAAATAAATAATTATTTATAACACAAGCTCCTATCACCGAATGACCCGGAGCGCTTAGTGGCCAATATGTAAAATGAATAATTATTAATAACACAAGCGCCTACCACCTCATGACCCAGGGCGCTAAATGGCCACTTTGTTAAATAAATATTTAATTATAACACAAGTGCCTATCACCTAATGACACAAAGCTCTTACTGGCCACTCTCTAAAATGAATAATTATTAATAACACAAGCGCCTTTCACCTCATGACCCAGGGCGCTTACTGGCTACTCTGTAAAATAAATAATTATTAATAACACAAGTGCCTATCACCTAATGACACGGGGCGCTGACTGGCCACTCTGTTAAATAAATAATTATTAATAACACAAGCGCCTATTCTCTGATAACCCGGGGCACTTACTGGCAACTCTGTTAAATAAATAATTATTAATTACACAAGTGATTAACACCTTATGACACGAAGCGCTTTCTGGCCACTCTGTAAAACGAATAATTATTAATAACACAAGCGCCTATCACCTTATGACCCGGGGCTCTTACTGGCTACTCTGTTAAAAATGAATAATTAATAATAACACAAGCGCCTATCACCTTATGACCATAAGCGCTTTCTGACCACTCTGTTAAATAAATAATTGTTAATAACAACAGCGCCTTTCACCCGATAACCCGGGACACTTACTGACCACTCTGTTAAATTATTAATTATTAATAACACAAGCGCCTATCATCCATTGACCCAGGGTGCTTACTAGCCACCCTGTTAAATAAATAATGGATAATAACACAAGCGCCTATCACCGAATGACCCAAAGGCGCTTACTGGCCATTTTGTTGAATAAATAGTTTTTAATAACACAAGTGCCTATCACCCAATGACACGGTGCACTTACTGGCCACTATGTTAAATAAATAATTATTAATTAAACAAGTGCCTATCACCTAATGTCACAAGGCGCTCCCTGGCTACTCTGAAAAATAAATAATTATTTATAACACAAGCTCCTATCACCGAATGACCCGGAGCGCTTACTGGCCACTATGTAAAATGAATAATTATTAATAACACAAGCGCCTATCACCTCATGACATAGGGCGCTAAATGGCCACTCTGTTAAATAAACATTTAATTATAACACAAGTGCCTATCACCTAATGACACGGGGCACTTACTGGCCACTCTCTAAAATGAATAATTATTAATAACACAAGCGCCTATCACCTCATGACCCAGGACGCTTACTGGCTACTCTGTAAAATGAATAATTATTAATAACACAAGTGCCTATCACCTAATGACACGGGGCGCTTACTGGCCACTCTGTTAAATAAATAATTATTAATAAGACAAGCGCCTATCACCCGATAACCCAGGGCACTTACTGGCCACTCTGTTAAATAAATAATTATTAATTACACAAGTGATTAACACCTCATGACACGAAGCGCTTTCTGCCCACTTAGTAAAACGAATAATTATTAATAACACAAGCGCCTATCACCTCATGACCCAGAACGCTAAATGGCCACTCTGTTAAATAAATATTTAATTATAACACAAGTGCCTATCACCTAATGACACGGGGCACTTACTGGCCACTCTCTAAAATGAATAATTATTAATAACACAAGCGCCTATCACCCGATAACACGGGGCACTTACTGGCCACTCTGTTAAATAAATTATTATTAATTACACAAGTAATTAACACCTCATGACACGAAGCGCTTTCTGGCCACTCTGTAAAACGAATAATTATTAATAACACCAGCGCCTATCACCTCATGACCCGGGGCTCTTACTGGCTACTCTGTTAAATGAATAATTATTAATAACACAAGTGCCTATCACATGATAACCCGAGGCACTTACTGGCCACTCTGTTAAATAAATAATTATTAATTACACAAGTGATTAACACCTCATGACACGAAGCGCTTTCTGGCCACTCTGTAAAACGAATAATTATTAATAACACAAGCGCCTATCACCTCATGACGATGGGCGCTTACTGACCACTTTGTTAAAAAAATAATTGTTACTAACAGCAGCACCTATCACCCGATGACCCAGGACACTTACTAACTACTCTGTTAAATAAATAATTATTAATAACGCAAGCCTCTATCACCTCATAACCTAAAGCGCTTACTGGCCACTCTGTTGAATCAATAATTATTAATAACACAAGTGCCTATCACCCAATGACCCAGGGCGCTTACTGGCCACCCTGTTGAGTTAATAATTATAAATAACACAAGTGATTATCATCTAATGAGACGCAGCGCTTTCTGGCCACTCTATAAAACAAATAATTATTAATAACACAAGCGCCTATCACCTCATGACCTGGGGCTCTTACTGGCCACTCTGTTAAATGAATAATTATTAATTACACAAGTAATTATCACCTAATGACCCAAAGGGGCTTACTGGCCACTCTGTTAAATAAGTAATTATTAATAGCACAAGCGCCTATCACCCGATAACCCGGGGAACTTACTGGCCACTCTGTTAAATAAATAATGAATAATAACACTAGCGCCTATCACCCAAAGACCCAAAGGCGCTTACTGGCCATTTCGTTGAAAAAATAGTTATTAATAACACAAGTGCCTATTACCTAATGACACGGGGCGCTTACTGGCCTCTCTGTTGAATAAATAATTATTAATAATACAAGCGCCCATCACCCGATAACCCAGGGCACTTACTGGCCACCATGTTAAATAAATAATTATTAATTAAACAAGTGCCTATCACCTAATGTCACAAGGCGCTTACTTGCTACACTAAAAAATAAATAATTATTAATAACACAAGCGTCTATCACCTTATAACCCGAGGCGCTTACTGACCACTCTGTTAAATTATTAATTAATAATAACACTAGCGCCTATCACCTAATGACCCAGGGCACTTACTAGCCACCCTGTTAAATAAATAATGGATAATAACACAAGCTCCTATCACCGAATGACCCAAAGGCGCTTACTGGCCACTTTGTTGAATGAATAATTATTAATAATACAAGCACCCATCAACCGATAACCCAGGGCACTTACTGGCCACTCTAATAAATGAATAATTATTAATAATACAAGCGTTAATCACCCGATAACCCAGGGCACTTACTGGCCACTCTGTTAAATAAATAATTATTCATAACACAAGCGCCTATCACCCGATAACCCGGGGCACTTACTGGCCACTCTGTTGAATAAATAATTATTAATTTCACAAGTGATTAACACCTTATGACACGAAGCCCTTTCTGGCCACTCTGTAAAACGAATAATTAATTATAACACAAGCGCCTATCACCTCATGACCCGGGGCTCTTACTTGCTACTCTGTTAAATGAATAATTATTGATAACACAAGCGCCTATCACCTCATGTCCTTGGGTGCTTACTGACCACTCTGTTAAAAAAATAATTGTTACTAACAACAGCGTCTAACACCTGATGACCCAGAACACTTACTAACTACTCTGTTGAATAAATAATTATTAATAACACAAGCCTCTATCACCTCATAACCCAAGGCGCTTACTGGGCACTCTGTTAAATAAATAATTATTAATAACACAAGCGCCTATTACCTAATATTCCAGGGCGCTTACTGGCCACCCTGTTAAATAAATAATTATAAATAACACAAGTGATTATCACCTAATGACACAAAGCGCTTTCTGGCCACTCTGTAAAACAAATAATTATTAATAACACAAGCGCCTATCATCTTATGACCCGGGGCTCTTACTAGCTACTCTGTTAAATGAATAATTATAAATAACACAAGTTCCGATTACCTAATGACACGGAGCGCTTACTGGCCACTCTGTTAAATAAATAATTAATAATAACACAAGCGCCTATCATCCGATAACCCGGGGAACTTACTGGCCACTCTGTTAAATAAATAATTATTAATTACACAAGTAATTATCACCTAATGACCCGAAGGTGCTTACTGGCCACTCTGTTGAATAAATAATTATTAATAACACAAGTTCCGATTACCTAATGACACGGAGCGCTTACTGGCCACTCTGTTAAATAAATAATTATTAATAACACAAGCGCCTATCACATGATAACCCAAGGAACTTACTGGCCACTCTGTTGAATAAATAATGAATAATAACACAAGCGCCTATCACCTGATAACACAGGACACTTACTAACTACTCTGTTGAATAAATAATCATTAATAACACAAGCCACTATCACCTCATAACCCGAGGCGCTTACTGGGCACTCTGTTAAATAAATAATTATTAATAACACAAGCGCCTATCACCCAATAACCCAGGGCGCTTACTGGCCACCCTGTTAAATGAATAATTATAAATAACACAAGTGATTATCACCTAATGACACGAAGCGCTTTCTGGCCACTCTGTAAAACAAATAATTATTAATAACACAAGCGCCTATCACCTCATGACCCGGGGCTCTTACTGGCTCCTCTGTTAAATAAATGATTATTATTAACACAAGCGCCTATCACCTCATGACCATGGGCGCTTACTAACCACTCTGTTAAAAAAATAATTGTTACTAACAACAGCGCCTATCACCCGATGACCCAGGACACTTACTAACTACTCTGTTGAATAAATAATTATTAATAACACAAGCCTCTATCACCTTATAACCCGAGGCGCTTACTGGCCACTCTGTTAAATAAATAATTATTAATGACACAAGTTCCGATTACCTAATGACACGGAGCGCTTACTGGCCACTCTGTTAAATAAATAATTATTTATAACACAAGCGCCTATCACCCGATAACTTGAGGAACTTACTGGCCATTTTGTTGAATAAATAGTTATTAATAACACAAGTGCCTATTACCTAATGACAAGGGGCGCTTACTGGCCACTCTGTTAAATAAATAATTATTAATAATACAAGCGCCCATCACCCGATAACCCAGGGCACTTACCGGCCACTATGTTGAATAAATAATTATTAATTAAAAAAGTGCCTATCACCTAATGTCTTAAGGTGCTTACTGGCTACACTGAAAAATAAATAATTATTAATAACACAAGCGTCTATCACCTCATAACCCGAGGCGCTTACTGACCACTCTGTTAAATTATTAATTATTAATAACACAAGCGCCTATCACCCGATAACCCGAGGAACTTTCTGGCCACTCTGTTGAATAAATAATTATTAATAACACAAGCGCCTATCACCCAATGACCCAGGGCGCTTACTGGCCACTCTGTTAAATAAATAATTATTAATTACACAAGTGATCAACACCTCATGACACGAAGCGCTTTCTGGCCACTCTGTAAAACGAATAATTATTAATAACACAAGCGCCTATTACCTCATGACCCGGGGCTCTTAGTGGCTACTCTGTTAAATAAATAATTATAAATAACACAAGCGCCTATCACCTCATGACGATGGGCGCTTACTGACCACTCTGTTAAAAAAATAATTGTTACTAACATTACTGCCTATCACCTGATGACCCAGGACACTTACTTACTACTCTGTTTAATAAATAATTATTAATAACACAAGCCTCTATCACCTCATAACCCGAGGCGCTTACTGGCCACTCTGTTAAATAAATAATTATTAATAACACAAGCGCCTATCAACCAATGACCCGGGGCTCTTAGTGGCTACTCTGTTAAATAAATAATTATAAATAACACAAGCGCCTATGTCCTCATGACGATGAGCACTTACTGACCACTCTTTTGAAAAAATAATTGTTACTAACAACAGCGCCTATTACCCGATGACCCAGGACACTTACTTACTACTCTGTTAAATAAATAATTATTAATAACACAAGCCTCTATCACCTCATAACCCGAGGCGCTTACTGGCCACTCTGTTGAATAAATAATTATTAATAACAAAGGCGCCTATCACCTAATGACCCAGGGCGCTTACTGGCTACCCTGTTAATTTAATAATTATAAATAACACAAGTGATTATCACCTAATGACACGCAGCGCTTTCTAGCAACTCTGTAAAACAAATAATTATTAATAATACAAGCGCCTATCACCTCATGACCCGGGGAACTCACTGGCCACTCTGTTAAATAAATAATGAATAATAACACAAGCGCCTATCACCCAATTACCTAAAGGCGCTTACTGGCCATTTTGTTAAATAAATAGTTATTAATAACACAAGGGCCTATCACTTAATGACACCTGGCGCTTACTGGCCACTCTGTTAAATAAAAAATTATTAATAATACAAGCGCCCATCACCCGATAACCAAGGGCACTTACTGGCCACTATGTTGAATAAATAATTATTAATAACACAAGCCTCTATCACCTCATAACCCGAGGCGCTTACTGGGCATTCTGTTGAATAAATAATTATTATTAACACAAGCGCCTATTACCCAATAACCCGGGGCACTTACTGGCCACTTTGTTAAATAAATAATTATTAATTACACAAGTGAACAACACCTCATGACACGAAGCGCTTTCTGGCCACTCTGTGAAACGAATAATTATTAATAACACAAGCGCCTATCACCTCATGACCCGGGGCTCTTAGTGGCTACTCTTTTAAATAAATAATTATAAATAACACAAGCGCCTACCCTCATGACGATGGGCGCTTACTGACCACTCTGTTGGAAAAATAATTGTTACTAACAACAGCGCCTATCACCCGATGACCCAGGACACTTACTTACTACTCTGTTAAATAAATAATTATTAATAACACAAGCCTCTATCACCTCATAACCCGATGCGCTTACTGGCCTCTCTGTTGAATAAATAATTATTAATAACACAAGCGCCCATCACCCAATGACCCAGGGCGCTTACTGGCCACCCTGTTAATTTAATAATTATAAATAACACAAGTGATTATCACCTAATGACACGCAGCGCTTTTTAGCCACTCTGTAAAACAAATAATTATTAATAATACAAGCGCCTATCACCTCATGACCCGGGGCCCTTACTGGAATCTCTGTTAAAAATGAATAATTAATAATAACACAAGCGCCTATCAGCTTATGACCATAAGCGCTTACTGACCACTCTGTTAAATAAATAATTGTTAATAACACAAGTTCCGTTTACCTAATGACACGGAGCGCTTACTGGCCACTCTGTTAAATAAATAATTATTAATTAAACAAGTGCCTATCACCTAATGTCACAAGGCGCTTACTGGCTACTCTGAAAAATAATTAATTATTAATAACACAAGCGTCTATCACCTCATAACCCGAGGCGCTAACTCGCCACTCTGTTGAATAAATAACTATTAATAACACAAGCGCCTATCGACCAATGACCCAGGGCGCTTACTGGCCACCCTGTTGAATTGATAATTATAAATAACACAAGTGATTATCACCTATTGACACGCAGCGCTTTCTGGCCACTCTGTGAAACAAATAATTATTAATAACACAAGCGCCTATCACCTTATGACCCGGGGCTCTTACTGGCTACTCTGTTAAAAATGAATAATTAATAATAACACAAGCGCCTATCACCTTATGACCATGGGTTCTTACTGACCACTCTGTTAAATAAATAATTGTTAATAACAACAGCGCCTATCAACCGATAACCCGGGGCACTTACTGGCCACTCTATTAAATAAATAATTATTAATTACATAAGTAATTATCCACCTAATGACCCGAAGGCGCTTTCTGGCCACTCTATTAAATAAATAATTATTAATAACACAAGTTCCGATTACCTAATGGTACGGAGCGCTTACTGGCCACTCTGTTAAATAAATAATAAATAATAACACAAGCGCCTATCACCCAATGACCCAAAGGCGCTTACTGGCCATTTTGTTGAATAAATAGTTATTAATAACACAAGTGCCTATCACCTAATGACACGGGGCGCTTACTGGCCACTCTATTAAATAAATAATTATTAATAATACAAGCGCCCATCAACCGATAACCCCGGGGCACTTACTGGCCACTATGTTGAATAAATAATTATTAATTAAACAAGTGCCTATCACCTAATGTCACAAGGCGCTTACTGGCTACTCTGAAAAACAAATAATTATTAATAACACAAGCGTCTATCACCTCATAACCCGAGAGACTTACTGACCACTCTGTTAAATTATTAATTAATAATAACACAAGCGCCTATCACCCGATGACCCAGGGCACTTACTAGCCACCCTGTTAAATAAATAATGGATAATAACACAAGCGCCTATCACCGAATGACCCAAAGGCGCTTACTGGCCATTTTGTTGAATAAATAGTTATTAATAACACAAGTGGCTATCACCTAATGACAAGGGGCGCTTACTGGCCACTCTGTTAAATAAATAATTATTAATTAAACAAGTGCCTATCACCTAATGTCACAAGGCGCTCCCTAGCTACTCTGAAAAATAAATAATTATTATTAACACAAGCGCCTATCACCTTATGACCCAGGGCGCTTATTGGCCACTCTAATAGATAAATAATTATTTATAACACAAGCTCCTATCACCGAATGACCCGGAGCGCTTAGTGGCCAATATGTAAAATGAATAATTATTAATAACACAAGCGCATACGACCACATGACCCAGGGCGCTAAATGGCCACTTTGTTAAATAAATATTTAATTATAACACAAGTGCCTATCACCTAATGACACGAAGCTCTTACTGGCCACTCTCTAAAATGAATAATTATTAATAACACAAGCGCCTTTCACCTCATGACCCAGGGCGCTTACTGGCTACTCTGTAAAATAAATAATTATTAATAACACAAGTGCCTATCACCTAATGACACGGGGCGCTGACTGGCCACTCTGTTAAATAAATAATGTTTAATAACACAAGCGCCTATTCTCTGATAACCCGGGGCACTTACTGGCAACTCTGTTAAATAAATAATTATTAATTACACAAGTGATTAACACCTTATGACACGAAGCGCTTTCTGGCCACTCTGTAAAACGAATAATTATTAATAACACAAGCGCCTATCACCTTATGACCCGGGGCTCTTACTGGCTACTCTGTTAAAAATGAATAATTAATAATAACACAAGCGCCTATCACCTTATGACCATAAGCGCTTTCTGACCACTCTGTTAAATAAATAATTGTTAATAACAACAGCGCCTTTCACCCGATAACCCGGGACACTTACTGACCACTCTGTTAAATTATTAATTATTAATAACACAAGCGCCTATCATCCATTGACCCAGGGTGCTTACTAGCCACCCTGTTAAATAAATAATGGATAATAACACAAGCGCCTATCACCGAATGACCCAAAGGCGCTTACTGGCCATTTTGTTGAATAAATAGTTTTAAATAACACAAGTGCCTATCACCCAATGACACGGTGCACTTACTGGCCACTATGTTAAATAAATAATTATTAATTAAACAAGTGCCTATCACCTAATGTCACAAGGCGCTCCCTGGCTACTCTGAAAAATAAATAATTATTTATAACACAAGCTCCTATCACCGAATGACCCGGAGCGCTTACTGGCCACTATGTAAAATGAATAATTATTAATAACACAAGCGCCTATCACCTCATGCCATAGGGCGCTAAATGGCCACTCTGTTAAATAAATATTTAATTATAACACAAGTGCCTATCACCTAATGACACGGGGCACTTACTGGCCACTCTCTAAAATGAATAATTATTAATAACACAAGCGCCTATCACCTCATGACCCAGGACGCTTACTGGCTACTCTGTAAAATGAATAATTATTAATAACACAAGTGCCTATCACCTAATGACACGGGGCGCTTACTGGCCACTCTGTTAAATAAATAATTATTAATAAGACAAGCGCCTATCACCCGATAACCCAGGGCACTTACTGGCCACTCTGTTAAATAAATAATTATTAATTACACAAGTGATTAACACCTCATGACACGAAGCGCTTTCTGCCCACTCTGTAAAACGAATAATTATAAATAACACAAGCGCCTATCACCTCATGACCCAGAACGCTAAATGGCCACTCTGTTAAATAAATATTTAATTATAACACAAGTGCCTATCACCTAATGACACGGGGCACTTACTGGCCACTCTCTAAAATAAATAATTATTAATAACACAAGCGCCTATCACCCGATAACACGGGGCACTTACTGGCCACTCTGTTAAATAAATTATTATTAATTACACAAGTAATTAACACCTCATGACACGAAGCGCTTTCTGGCCACTCTGTAAAACGAATAATTATTAATAACACCAGCGCCTATCACCTCATGACCCGGGGCTCTTAATGGCTACTCTGTTAAATGAATAATTATTAATAACACAAGTGCCTATCACCCGATAACCCGAGGCACTTACTGGCCACTCTGTTAAATAAATAATTATTAATTACACAAGTGATTAACACCTCATGACACGAAGCGCTTTCTGGCCACTCTGTAAAACGAATAATTATTAATAACACAAGCGCCTATCACCTCATGACGATGGGCGCTTACTGACCACTTTGTTGAAAAAATAATTGTTACTAACAGCAGCACCTATCACCCGATGACCCAGGACACTTACTAACTACTCTGTTAAATAAATAATTATTAATAACGCAAGCCTCTATCACCTCATAACCTAAAGCGCTTACTGGCCACTCTGTTGAATCAATAATTATTAATAACACAAGTGCCTATCACCCAATGACCCAGGGCGCTTACTGGCCACCCTGTTGAGTTAATAATTATAAATAACACAAGTGATTATCACCTAATGAGACGCAGCGCTTTTTGGCCACTCTATAAAACAAATAATTATTAATAACACAAGCGCCTATCACCTCATGACCCGGGGCTCTTACTGACCACTCTGTTGAATGAATAATTGTCGATAACAACAGCGCCTTTCACCCGATGAGCCGGGACACTTACTAACCACTCTGTTAAATAAATAATTATTAATAACACAAGCGCCTATCACCCGATAACCCGGAGCACTGACTGGCTACTCTGTTACATAAATAATTTTTAATTACACAAGTAATTATCACCTAATGACCCGAAGGCGCTTACTGGCCACTTTGTTAAATAAATAATTATTAATAACAGAAGTTCCGATTACCTAATGACACGGAGCGGTTACTGGCCACTCTGTTAAATGAATAATTATTAATTACACAAGCGTCTATCACCTGGTAACCCAGGGAACTCACTGGCCACTCTGTTAAATAAATAATGAATCATAACACAAGCGCCTATCACCCAATGACCTAAAGGCGCTTACTGGCCATTTTGTTGAATAAATAGTTATTAATATCACAAGTGCCTATCACCTAATGACACGGGGCGCTTACTGGCCACTCTGTTGAATCAATAATTATTAATAACACAAGCGCCTATCACCCAATTACCCAGGGCGCTCACTGGCCTTCCTGTTAAATTAATAATTATAAATAACACAAGTGATTATTACCTAATGACACGCAGCGCTTTCTGGCCACTCTGTAAAACAAATAATAAATAATAACACAAGCGCCTATCACCTTTTGACCATAAGCGCTTACTGACCACTCTGTTGAAAAAATAATTGTTACTAACAACAGCACCTATCACCCGATGACCCAGGACACTTACTAACTACTCGGTTAAATAAATAATTATTAATAACGCAAGCCTCTATCACCTCATAACCTAAAGCGCTTACTGGCCACTCTGTTGAATCAATAATTATTAATAACACAAGCGCCTATCACCCAATGACCCAGGGCGCTTACTGGCCTTCCTGTTAAATTATTAATTATAAATAACACAAGTGATTATCACCTAATGACACGCAGCGCTTTCTGGCCACTCTGTAAAACAAATAATTAATAATAACACAAGCGCCTATCACCTTATGACCATAAGCGCTTTCTGACTACTCTGTTAAATAAATAATTGTTAATAACAACAGCGCCTTTCACCCGATAACCCGGGACACTTACTGACCACTCTGTTAAATTATTAATTATTAATAACACAAGCGCCTTTCATCTATTGACCCAGGGTGCTTACTAGCCACCCTGTTAAATAAATAATGGATAATAACACAAGCTCCTATCACCGAATGACCCAAAGGCGCTTACTGGCCATTTTGTTGAATAAATAGTTATTAATAACACAAGTGCCTATCACCTAATGAAACAGTGCACTTACTGCCCACTATGTTAAATAAATAATTATTAATTAAACAAGTGCCTATCACCTAATGTCACAAGGCGCTCCCTGGCTACTCTGAAAAATAAATAATTATTTATAACACAAGCTCCTATCACCGAATGACCCGGAGCGCTTACTGGCCACTATGTAAAATGAATAATTATTAATAACACAAGCGCCTATCACCTCATGACATAGGGCGCTAAATGGCCACTCTGTTAAATAAATATTTAATTATAACACAAGTGCCTATCACCTAATGACACGGGGCACTTACTGGCCACTCTCTAAAATGAATAATTACTAATAACACAAGCGCCTATCACCTCATGACCCAGGACGCTTACTGGCTACTCTGTAAAACGAATAATTATTAATAACACAAGTGCCTATCACCTAATGACACGGGGCGCTTACTGGCCACTCTGTTAAATAAATAATTATTAATAACACAAGCGCCTATCACCCAATAACCCAGGGCACTTACTGGCCACTCTGTTAAATAAATAATTATTAATTACACAAGTGATTAACACCTCATGACACAAAGCGCTTTCTGGCCACTCTGTAAAACGAATAATTATTAATAACACAAGCGCCTATCACCTCATGACCCAGGGCGCTAAATGGCCACTCTGTTAAATAAATATTTAATTATAACACAAGTGCCTATCACCTAATGACACGGGGCACTTACTGGCCACTCTCTAAAATGAATAATTATTAATAACACAAGTGATTAACACCTCATGACACGAAGCGCTTTCTGGCCACTCTGTAAAACGAATAATTATTAATAACACAAGCGTCTATCACCTCATGACCCAGGGCACTTACTGGCCACTCTGTTAAATAAATAATTATTAATTACACAAGTGATTAACACCTCATGACACAAAGCGCTTTCTGGCCACTCTGTAAAACGAATAATTATTAATAACACAAGCGCCTATCACCTCATGACCCAGGGCGCTAAATGGCCACTCTGTTAAATAAATATTTAATTATAACACAAGTGCCTATCACCTAATGACACGGGGCACTTACTGGCCACTCTCTAAAATGAATAATTATAAATAACACAAGTGATTATCACCTAATGACACGCAGCGCTTTCTGGCCACTCTGTAAAACAAATAATTATTAATAACACAAGCGCCTATCACCTTATGACCCGGGGCTCTTCCTGGCTACTCTGTTAAAAATAAATAATTAATAATAACACAAGCGCCTATCACCTTATGACCATGGGCGCTTACTGACCTCTTTGTTAAATAAATAATTGTTAATAACAACAGCGCCTTTCACCCGATGATCCGGGACACTTACTAACCACTCTGTTAAATAAATAATTATTAATAACACAAGCGCCTATCACCCGATAACCCGGGGCACTTACTGGCTACTCTGTTAAATAAATAATTATTAATTACACAAGTAATTATCATCTAATGACCCGAAGGTGCTTACTGGCCACTTTCTTAAATAAATAATTATTAATAACACAAGTTCCGATTACCTAATGACACGGAGCGGTTACTGGCCACTCTGTTTAATGAATAATTATTAATAACACAAGCGCCTATCACCTGATAACCCGAAGAACTCACTGGCCACTCTGTTAAATAAATAATGAATCATAACACAAGCGCCTATCACCCAATGACCTAAAGGCGCTTACTGGCCATTTTGTTGAATAAATAATTATTAATAACACAAGCGCCTATCACCCCATAACTCAGGGCGCTTACTGTCTGTCCTGTTAAATTATTAATTATAAATAACACAAGTGATTATCACCTAATGACACGCAGCGCTTTCTGGCCACTCTGTAAAACAAATAATTAATAATAACACAAGCGCCTATCACCTTATGACCATAAGCGCTTTCTGACTACTCTGTTAAATAAATAATTGTTAATAACAACAGCGCCTTTCACCCGATAACCCGGGACACTTACTGACCACTCTGTTAAATTATTAATTATTAATAACACAAGCGCCTTTCATCTATTGACCCAGGGTGCTTACTAGCCACCCTGTTAAATAAATAATGGATAATAACACAAGCTCCTATCACCGAATGACCCAAAGGCGCTTACTGGCCATTTTGTTGAATAAATAGTTATTAATAACACAAGTGCCTATCACCTAATGAAACAGTGCACTTACTGCCCACTATGTTAAATAAATAATTATTAATTAAACAAGTGCCTATCACCTAATGTCACAAGGCGCTCCCTGGCTACTCTGAAAAATAAATAATTATTTATAACACAAGCTCCTATCACCGAATGACCCGGAGCGCTTACTGGCCACTATGTAAAATGAATAATTATTAATAACACAAGCGCCTATCACCTCATGACATAGGGCGCTAAATGGCCACTCTGTTAAATAAATATTTAATTATAACACAAGTGCCTATCACCTAATGACACGGGGCACTTACTGGCCACTCTCTAAAATGAATAATTACTAATAACACAAGCGCCTATCACCTCATGACCCAGGACGCTTACTGGCTACTCTGTAAAACGAATAATTATTAATAACACAAGTGCCTATCACCTAATGACACGGGGCGCTTACTGGCCACTCTGTTAAATAAATAATTATTAATAACACAAGCGCCTATCACCCAATAACCCAGGGCACTTACTGGCCACTCTGTTAAATAAATAATTATTAATTACACAAGTGATTAACACCTCATGACACAAAGCGCTTTCTGGCCACTCTGTAAAACGAATAATTATTAATAACACAAGCGCCTATCACCTCATGACCCAGGGCGCTAAATGGCCACTCTGTTAAATAAATATTTAATTATAACACAAGTGCCTATCACCTAATGACACGGGGCACTTACTGGCCACTCTCTAAAATGAATAATTATTAATAACACAAGTGATTAACACCTCATGACACGAAGCGCTTTCTGGCCACTCTGTAAAACGAATAATTATTAATAACACAAGCGTCTATCACCTCATGACCCAGGGCACTTACTGGCCACTCTGTTAAATAAATAATTATTAATTACACAAGTGATTAACACCTCATGACACAAAGCGCTTTCTGGCCACTCTGTAAAACGAATAATTATTAATAACACAAGCGCCTATCACCTCATGACCCAGGGCGCTAAATGGCCACTCTGTTAAATAAATATTTAATTATAACACAAGTGCCTATCACCTAATGACACGGGGCACTTACTGGCCACTCTCTAAAATGAATAATTATAAATAACACAAGTGATTATCACCTAATGACACGCAGCGCTTTCTGGCCACTCTGTAAAACAAATAATTATTAATAACACAAGCGCCTATCACCTTATGACCCGGGGCTCTTCCTGGCTACTCTGTTAAAAATAAATAATTAATAATAACACAAGCGCCTATCACCTTATGACCATGGGCGCTTACTGACCTCTTTGTTAAATAAATAATTGTTAATAACAACAGCGCCTTTCACCCGATGATCCGGGACACTTACTAACCACTCTGTTAAATAAATAATTATTAATAACACAAGCGCCTATCACCCGATAACCCGGGGCACTTACTGGCTACTCTGTTAAATAAATAATTATTAATTACACAAGTAATTATCATCTAATGACCCGAAGGTGCTTACTGGCCACTTTCTTAAATAAATAATTATTAATAACACAAGTTCCGATTACCTAATGACACGGAGCGGTTACTGGCCACTCTGTTTAATGAATAATTATTAATAACACAAGCGCCTATCACCTGATAACCCGAAGAACTCACTGGCCACTCTGTTAAATAAATAATGAATCATAACACAAGCGCCTATCACCCAATGACCTAAAGGCGCTTACTGGCCATTTTGTTGAATAAATAATTATTAATAACACAAGCGCCTATCACCCCATAACTCAGGGCGCTTACTGTCTGTCCTGTTAAATTAATAATTATTAATAACACAAGCGCCTATCACCTAATGACACGGGGCGCTTACTGGCCCCTCTGTTAAATAAATAATTATTAATAACACAAGCGCCTATCACCCGATAACCCAGGGCACTTACTGGCCACTCTGTTAAATAAATAATTATTAATTACACAAGTGATTAACACCTCACGACACGAAGCGCTTTCTGGCCACTCTGTAAAACGAATAATTATTAATAACACAAGCGCCTATCACCTCATGACCCAGGGCGCTAAATGGCCACTCTGTTAAATAAATAATGAATCATAACACAAGCGCCTATCACCCAATGACCTAAAGGCGCTTACTGGCCATTTTGTTGAATAAATAGTTATTAATATCACAAGTGCCTATCACCTAAGGACACGGGGCGCTTACTGGCCACTCTGTAAAAAAAATAATTATTAGAAACACAAGCGCCTATCACCTTATGACCCGGGGCTCTTACTGGCTACTCTGTTAAAAATAAATAATTAATAATAACACAAGCGCCTATCACCTTATGACCATGGGCGCTTACTGACCACTCTGTTAAATAAATAATTGTTAATAACAACAGCGCCTTTCACCCGATGATCTGGGACACTTACTAACCACTCTGTTAAATAAATAATTATTAATAACACAAGCGCCTATCACCCGGTAACCCGGGGCACTTACTGGCTACTCTGTTAAATAAATAATTATTAAATACACAAGTAATTATCACCTAATGACCCGAAGGCGCTTACTGGCCTTTCTGTTGAATAAATAATTATTAATAACACAAGTTCCGATTACCTAATGACACGGAGCGGTTACTGGCCACTCTGTTAAATGAATAATTATTAATAACACAAGCGCCTATCACCTGATAACCCGGGGAACTCACTGGCCACTCTGTTAAATAAATAATGAATCATAACACAAGCGCCTATCACCCAATGACCTAAAGGCGCTTACTGGCCATTTTGTTGAATAAATAATTATTAATAACACAAGCGCCTAAAACCCCATAACTTAGGGCGCTTACTGTCCGTCCTGTTGAATTAATAATTATTAATAACACAAGCGCCTATCACCTAATGACACGGGGCGCTTACTGGCCCCTCTGTTAAATAAATAATTATTAATAATACAAGCGCCCATCACCCGATAACCCAGGGCACTTACTGGCCACTATATTAAATAAATAATTATTAATGAAACAAGTGCCTATCACCTAATGTTACAAGGCGCTCACTGGCTACTCTGAAAGATAAATAATTATTAATAACACAAGTGCCTATCACCTCATGACCCAGGGTGCTTATTGACCACTCTGTTAAATAAATAATTATTTATAACACAAGCTCCTATCACCGAATGACCAAGAGCGCTCACTGGCCACTATGTAAAATTAATAATTATCAATAACACAAGCGCCTATCACCTCATGAACCAAGGCGCTAAATGGCCACTCTGTTAAATAAATATTTGATTATAACACAAGTGCCTATCACTTAATGACACGGGGCACTTACTGGCCACTCTCTAAAATGAACAATTATTAATAACACAAGCGCCTATCACCTCATGACCCAGGGCACTTACTGGCCACTCTGTTAAATAAATAATTATTAATAACACAAGCGCCTATTACCCGATAACCTGGGGCACTTACTAATCACTATGTTAAATAAATAATTATTAATAACACAAGCGCCTATCACCCGATAACCCGGGGCACTCACTGGCTACTCTGTTGAATAAATAATTATTAATTACACAAGTAATTATCCCCTAATGACCCGAAGGCGTTTACTTGCCACTTTGTTAAATAAATAATTATAAATAACACAAAATCCGATTACCTAATGACACGGAGCGCTTACTGGCCACTCTGTTAAATAAATAATTATTAATAACACAAATGCCTATCACCCGATAACCCGGGGCACTTACTGGCTACTCTGTTAAATAAATAATTATTAATTACACAAGTAAATATCACCTTATGACCCAAAGGCGCTTACTGGCCACTTTGTTAAATAAATAATTATTAATAACACAAGTTTTGATTACCTAATGACACGGAGCGCTTACTAGCCACTTTGTCAAATAAATAATTATTAATAACACAAGCGCCTATCACCCGATAACCCGGGGCACTTACTGGCTACTCTGTTAAATAAATAATTATTAATTACACAAGTAAATATCACCTTATGACCCAAAGGCGCTTACTGGCCACTTTGTTAAATAAATAATGAATAATAACACAAGCGCCTATTACCTCATGACCCAGGGCTCTTACTGGCTACTCTGTTAAATGAATGATTATACATAACACAAGCGCCTATAACCTCATGACCATGGGCGCTTACTGACCACGCTGTTGAAAAAATAATTGTTACTAACAACAGCGCCTATCACTCGATAACCCGGGGCACTTACTGGCCACTCTGTTAAATAAATAATTATTAATTACACAAGTAATTATCACCTAATGACCCGAAGGCGCTTACTGACCACTCTGTTAAATTATTAATTATTAATAACACAAGCCACTATCACCTCATAACCCGAGGCGCTTACTGGGCACTCTGTTAAATAAATAATTATTAATAACACAAGCGCCTATCACCCAATGACCCAGAGCGCTTACTAGCCGCCCTGTTAAATAAATAATGGATAATAACACAAGCACCTATCACCGAATGACCAAAAGGCGCTTACTGGCCACTCTGTTAAATAAATAATTATTAATAATACAAGCGCCCATCAACCGATAAACCAGGGCCCTTACTGGCCACTATGTTAAATAAATAATTATTAATTAAACAAGTGCCTATCACCTAATGTCACAAGGCGCTCACTGGCTACTCTATTAATAAATAATTAATAATAACGCAAGCGCCTTTCGACTCATGACCATGGGCGCTTACTGACCACTCTGTTAAATAAATAATTGTTAATAACAACAGCGCCTATCACTCGATAATCCGGGGCACTTACTGGCCACTCTGTTAAATAAATAATTATTAATTACACAAGTAATTATCACCTAATGACCCGAAGGCGCTTACTGACCACTCTGTTAAATTATTAATTATTAATAACACAAGCCACTATCACCTCATAACCCGAGGCGCTTACTGGGCACTCTGTTAAATAAATAATTATTAATAACACAAGCGCCTATCACCCAATAACCCAGGGCGCTTACTGGCCACCCTGTTAAATAAATAATTATAAATAACACAAGTGATTATCACCTAATGACACGAAGCGCTTTCTGGCCACTCTGTAAAACAAATAATTATTAATAACACAAGCGCCTATCACCTCATGACCCGGGGCTCTTACTGGCTCCTCTGTTAAATAAATGATTATTATTAACACAAGCGCCTATCACCTCATGACCATGGGCGCTTACTAACCACTCTGTTAAAAAAATAATTGTTACTAACAACAGCGCCTATCACCCGATGACCCAGGACACTTACTAACTATTCTGTTGAATGAATAATTATTAATAACACAAGCCTCTATCACCTTATAACCCGAGGCGCTTACTGGCCACTCTGTTAAATAAATAATTATTAATGACACAAGTTCCGATTACCTAATGACACGGAGCGCTTACTGGCCACTCTGTTAAATAAATAATTATTTATAACACAAGCGCCTATCACCCGATAACTTGAGGAACTTACTGGCCATTTTGTTGAATAAATAGTTATTAATAACACAAGTGCCTATTACCTAATGACAAGGGGCGCTTACTGGCCACTCTGTTAAATAAATAATTATTAATAATACAAGCGCCCACCACCCGATAACCCAGGGCACTTACCGGCCACTATGTTGAATAAATAATTATTAATTAAAAAAGTGCCTATCACCTAATGTCTTAAGGTGCTTACTGGCTACACTGAAAAATAAATAATTATTAATAACACAAGCGTCTATCACCTCATAACCCGAGGCGCTTACTGACCACTCTGTTAAATTATTAATTATTAATAACACAAGCGCCTATCACCCGATAACCCGAGGAACTTACTGGCCACTCTGTTGAATAAATAATTATTAATAACACAAGCGCCTATCACCCAATGACCCAGGGCGCTTACTGGCCACTCTGTTAAATAAATAATTATTAATTACACAAGTGATCAACACCTCATGACACGAAGCGCTTTCTGGCCACTCTGTAAAACGAATAATTATTAATAACACAAGCGCCTATCACCCGATAACTTGAGGAACTTACTGGCCATTTTGTTGAATAAATAGTTATTAATAACACAAGTGCCTATTACCTTATGACCATGGGCGCTTACTGACCACTCTGTTAAATAAATAATTGTTAATAACAACAGCGCCTTTCACCCGATGATCTGGGACACTTACTAACCACTCTGTTAAATAAATAATTATTAATAACACAAGCGCCTATCACCCGGTAACCCGGGGCACTTACTGGCTACTCTGTTAAATAAATAATTATTAATTACACAAGTAATTATCACCTAATGACCCGAAGGCGCTTACTGGCCTTTCTGTTGAATAAATAATTATTAATAACACAAGTTCCGATTACCTAATGACACGGAGCGGTTACTGGCCACTCTGTTAAATGAATAATTATTAATAACACAAGCGCCTATCACCTGATAACCCGGGGAACTCACTGGCCACTCTGTTAAATAGATAATGAATCATAACACAAGCGCCTATCACCCAATGACCTAAAGGCGCTTACTGGCCATTTTAATGAATAAATAATTATTAATAACACAAGCGCCTATCACCCCATAACTTAGGGCGCTTACTGTCCGTCCTGTTGAATTAATAATTATTATTAACACAAGCGCCTATCACCTAATGACACGGGGCGCTTACTGGCTCCTCTGTTAAATAAATAATTATTAATAATACAAGCGCCCATCACCCGATAACCCAGGGCACTTACTGGCCACTATATTAAATAAATAATTATCAATAAAACAAGTGCCTATCACCTAATGTTACAAGGCGCTAAATGGCCACTCTGTTAAATAAATATTTGATTATAACACAAGTGCCTATCACTTAATGACACGGGGCACTTACTGGCCACTCTCTAAAATGAACAATTATTAATAACACAAGCGCCTATCACCTCATGACCCAGGGCACTTACTGGCCACTCTGTTAAATAAATAATTATTAATAACACAAGCGCCTATTACCCGATAACCTGGGGCACTTACTAATCACTATGTTAAATAAATAATTATTAATAACACAAGCGCCTATCACCCGATAACCCGGGGCACTTACTGGCTACTCTGTTGAATAAATAATTATTAATTACACAAGTAATTATCCCCTAATGACCCGAAGGCGTTTACTTGCCACTTTGTTAAATAAATAGTTATAAATAACACAAGTTCCGATTACCTAATGACACGGAGCGCTTACTGGCCACTCTGTTAAATAAATAATTATTAATAACACAAATGCCTATCACCCGATAACCCGGGGCACTTACTGGCTACTCTGTTAAATAAATAATTATTAATTACACAAGTAAATATCACCTTATGACCCAAAGGCGCTTACTGGCCACTTTATTAAATAAATAATTATTAATAACACAAGTTTCGATTACCTAATGACACGGAGCGCTTACTAGCCACTTTGTCAAATAAATAATTATTAATAACACAAGCGCCTATCACCCGATAACCCGGGGCACTTACTGGCTACTCTGTTAAATAAATAATTATTAATTACACAAGTAAATATCACCTTATGACCCAAAGGCGCTTACTGGCCACTTTGTTAAATAAATAATGAATAATAACACAAGCGCCTATTACCTCATGACCCAGGGCTCTTACTGGCTACTCTGTTAAATGAATGATTATACATAACACAAGCGCCTATAACCTCATGACCATGGGCGCTTACTGACCACGCTGTTGAAAAAATAATTGTTACTATCAACAGCGCCTATCACCCGATGACCCAGGACACTTACTAACTACTCTGTTAAATAAATAATTATGAATAACACAAGCCTCTATCACCTCATAACCCGAGGCGCTTACTGGCCACTCTGTTGAATAAATAATTATTAATAACACAAGCACCTATCACCCAATGACCCAGGGCGCTTACTGGCCACCCTGTTAAATTAATAATTATAAATAACACAAGTGATTATCACCTAATGACACGCAGCGCTTTCTGGCCACTCTGTAAAACAAATAATTATTAATAACACAAGCGCCTATCACCTCATGACCCGGGGCTCTTACTGGCTACTCTGTTAAAAATGTATAATTAATAATAACACAAGCGCCTATCACCTTATGACCAAGGGCGCTTACTGACCACTCTGTTGAATACATAATTGTTAATAACAACAGCGCCTATCACTCGATGACCCAGGACACTTACTAACTACTCTCTTGAATAAATAATTATTAATAACACAAGCATCTATCACCTCATAACCCGAGGCGCTTACTGGCCACTCAGTTAAATTATTAATTATTAATAACACAAGCCTCTATAACCTCATAACCCGAGGCGCTTACTGGCCACTCTGTTAAATTATTAATTATTAATAACACAAGCGCCTATCACCCAATGACCCAGAGCGCTTACTAGCCGCCCTGTTAAATAAATAATGGATAATAACACAAGCACTTATCACCGAATGACCAAAAGGCGCTTACTGGCCACTCTGTTAAATAAATAATTATTAATAATACAAGTGCCCATCAACCGATAAACCAGGGCCCTTACTGGCCACTATGTTAAATAAATAATCATTAATTAAACAAGTGCCTATCACCTAATGTCACAAGGCGCTCACTGGCTACTCTATTAATAAATAATTAATAATAACGCAAGCGCCTTTCGACTCATGACCATGGGCGCTTACTGACCACTCTGTTAAATAAATAATTGTTAATAACAACAGCGCCTATCACTCGATAACCCGGGGCACTTACTAGCCACTCTGTTAAATAAATAATTATTAATTACACAAGTAATTATCACCTAATGACCCGAAGGCGCTTACTGACCACTCTGTTAAATTATTAATTATTAATAACACAAGCCACTATCACCTCATAACCCGAGGCGCTTACTGGGCACTCTGTTAAATAAATAATTATTAATAACACAAGCGCCTATCACCCAATAACCCAGGGCGCTTACTGGCCACCCTGTTAAATGAATAATTATAAATAACACAAGTGATTATCACCTAATGACACGAAGCGCTTTCTGGCCACTCTGTAAAACAAATAATTATTAATAACACAAGCGCCTATCACCTCATGACCCGGGGCTCTTACTGGCTCCTCTGTTAAATAAATGATTATTATTAACACAAGCGCCTATCACCTCATGACCATGGGCGCTTACTAACCACTCTGTTAAAAAAATAATTGTTACTAACAACAGCGCCTATCACCCGATGACCCAGGGCACTTACTAACTACTCTGTTGAATAAATAATTATTAATAACACAAGCCTCTATCACCTTATAACCCGAGGCGCTTACTGGCCACTCTGTTAAATAAATAATTATTAATGACACAAGTTCCGATTACCTAATGACACGGAGCGCTTACTGGCCACTCTGTTAAATAAATAATTATTTATAACACAAGCGCCTATCACCCGATAACTTGAGGAACTTACTGGCCATTTTGTTGAATAAATAGTTATTAATAACACAAGTGCCTATTACCTAATGACAAGGGGCGCTTACTGGCCACTCTGTTGAATAAATAATTATTAATAATACAAGCGCCCATCACCCGATAACCCAGGGCACTTACCGGCCACTATGTTGAATAAATAATTATTAATTAAAAAAGTGCCTATCACCTAATGTCTTAAGGTGCTTACTGGCTACACTGAAAAATAAATAATTATTAATAACACAAGCGTCTATCACCTCATAACCCGAGGCGCTTACTGACCACTCTGTTAAATTATTAATTATTAATAACACAAGCGCCTATCACCCGATAACCCGAGGAACTTACTGGCCACTCTGTTGAATAAATAATTATTAATAACACAAGCGCCTATCACCCAATGACCCAGGGCGCTTACTGGCCACTCTGTTAAATAAATAATTATTAATTACACAAGTGATCAACACCTCATGACACGAAGCGCTTTCTGGCCACTCTGTAAAACGAATAATTATTAATAACACAAGCGCCTATTACCTCATGACCCGGGGCTCTTAGTGGCTACTCTGTTAAATAAATAATTATAAATAACACAAGCGCCTATCACCTCATGACGATGGGCGCTTACTGACCACTCTGTTAAAAAAATAATTGTTACTAACATTACTGCCTATCACCTGATGACCCAGGACACTTACTTACTACTCTGTTTAATAAATAATTATTAATAACACAAGCCTCTATCACCTCATAACCCGAGGCGCTTACTGGCCACTCTGTTGAATAAATAATTATTAATAACACAAGCGCCTATCACCTAATGACCCAGGGCGCTTACTGGCTACCCTGTTAATTTAATAATTATAAATAACACAAGTGATTATCACCTAATGACACGCAGCGCTTTCTAGCCACTCTGTAAAACAAATAATTATTAATAATACAAGCGCCTATCACCTCATGACCCGGGGAACTCACTGGCCACTCTGTTAAATAAATAATGAATAATAACACAAGCGCCTATCACCCAATTACCTAAAGGCGCTTACTGGCCATTTTGTTAAATAAATAGTTATAATTAACACAAGGGCCTATCACTTAATGACACCTGGCGCTTACTGGCCACTCTGTTAAATAAAAAATTATTAATAATACAAGCGCCCATCACCCGATAACCAAGGGCACTTACTGGCCACTATGTTGAATAAATAATTATTAATAACACAAGCCTCTATCACCTCATAACCCGAGGCGCTTACTGGGCATTCTGTTGAATAAATAATTATTATTAACACAAGCGCCTATTACCCAATAACCCGGGGCACTTACTGGCCACTTTGTTAAATAAATAATTATTAATTACACAAGTGAACAACACCTCATGACACGAAGCGCTTTCTGGCCACTCTGTGAAACGAATAATTATTAATAACACAAGCGCCTATCACCTCATGACCCGGGGCTCTTAGTGGCTACTCTGTTAAATAAATAATTATAAATAACACAAGCGCCTACCCTCATGACGATGGGCGCTTACTGACCACTCTGTTGAAAAAATAATTGTTACTAACAACAGCGCCTATCACCCGATGACCCAGGACACTTACTTACTACTCTGTTAAATAAATAATTATTAATAACACAAGCCTCTATCACCTCATAACCCGATGCGCTTACTAGCCTCTCTGTTGAATAAATAATTATTAATAACACAAGCGCCCATCACCCAATGACCCAGGGCGCTTACTGGCCACCCTGTTAATTTAATAATTATAAATAACACAAGTGATTATCACCTAATGACACGCAGCGCTTTTTAGCCACTCTGTAAAACAAATAATTATTAATAATACAAGCGCCTATCACCTCATGACCCGGGGCCCTTACTGGAATCTCTGTTAAAAATGAATAATTAATAATAACACAAGCGCCTATCAGCTTATGACCATAAGCGCTTACTGACCACTCTGTTAAATAAATGATTGTTAATAACACAAGTTCCGTTTACCTAATGACACGGAGCGCTTACTGGCCACTCTGTTAAATAAATAATTATTAATTAAACAAGTGCCTATCACCTAATGTCACAAGGCGCTTACTGGCTACGCTGAAAAATAATTAATTATTAATAACACAAGCGTCTATCACCTCATAACCCGAGGCGCTAACTCGCCACTCTGTTGAATAAATAACTATTAATAACACAAGCGCCTATCGACCAATGACCCAGGGCGCTTACTGGCCACCCTGTTGAATTGATAATTATAAATAACACAAGTGATTATCACCTATTGACACGCAGCGCTTTCTGGCCACTCTGTGAAACAAATAATTATTAATAACACAAGCGCCTATCACCTTATGACCCGGGGCTCTTACTGGCTACTCTGTTAAAAATGAATAATTAATAATAACACAAGCGCCTATCACCTTATGACCATGGGTTCTTACTGACCACTCTGTTAAATAAATAATTGTTAATAACAACAGCGCCTATCAACCGATAACCCGGGGCACTTACTGGCCACTCTATTAAATAAATAATTATTAATTACATAAGTAATTATCCACCTAATAACCCGAAGGCGCTTTCTGGCCACTCTGTTAAATAAATAATTATTAATAACACAAGTTCCGATTACCTAATGACACGGAGCGCTTACTGGCCACTCTGTTAAATAAATAATAAATAATAACACAAGCGCCTATCACCCAATGACCCAAAGGCGCTTACTGGCCATTTTGTTGAATAAATAGTTATTAATAACACAAGTGCCTATCACCTAATGACACGGGGCGCTTACTGGCCACTCTATTAAATAAATAATTATTAATAATACAAGCGCCCATCATCCGATAACCCCGGGGCACTTACTGGCCACTATGTTGAATAAATAATTATTAATTAAACAAGTGCCTATCACCTAATGTCACAAGGCGCTTACTGGCTACTCTGAAAAACAAATAATTATTAATAACACAAGCGTCTATCACCTCATAACCCGAGAGACTTACTGACCACTCTGTTGAATTATTAATTATTAATAACACAAGCGCCTATCACCCGATGACCCAGGGCGCTTACTAGCCACCCTGTTAAATAAATAATGGATAATAACACAAGCGCCTATCACCGAATGACCCAAAGGCGCTTACTGGCCATTTTGTTGAATAAATAGTTATTAATAACACAAGTGCCTATCACCTAATGACACGGGGCGCTTACTGGCCACTCTGTTAAATAAATAATTATTAATTAAACAAGTGCCTATCACCTAATGTCACCAGGCGCTCCCTAGCTACTCTGAAAAATAAATAATTATTATTAACACAAGCGCCTATCACCTTATGACCCAGGGCGCTTATTGGCCACTCTGTTAAATAAATAATTATTTATAACACAAGCTCCTATCACCGAATGACCCGGAGCGCTTAGTGGCCAATATGTAAAATGAATAATTATTAATAACACAAGCGCCTACCACCTCATGACCCAGGGCGCTAAATGGCCACTTTGTTAAATAAATATTTAATTATAACACAAGTGCCTATCACCTAATGACACGAAGCTCTTACTGGCCACTCTTTAAAATGAATAATTATTAATAACACAAGCGCCTTTCACCTCATGACACAGGGCGCTTACTGGCTACTCTGTAAAATAAATAATTATTAATAACACAAGTGCCTATCACCTAATGACACGGGGCGCTGACTGGCCACTCTGTTAAATAAATAATTATTAATAACACAAGCGCCTATTCTCTGATAACCCGGGGCACTTACTGGCAACTCTGTCAAATAAATAATTATTAATTACACAAGTGATTAACACCTTATGACACGAAGCGCTTTCTGGCCACTCTGTAAATCGAATAATTATTAATAACACAAGCGCCTATCACCTTATGACCCGGGGCTCTTACTGGCTACTCTGTTAAAAATGAATAATTAATAATAACACAAGCGCCTATCACCTTATGACCATAAGCGCTTTCTGACCACTCTGTTAAATAAATAATTGTTAATAACAACAGCGCCTTTCACCCGATAACCCGGGACACTTACTGAACACTCTGTTAAATTATTAATTATTAATAACACAAGCGCCTATCATCCATTGACCCAGGGTGCTTACTAGCCACCCTGTTAAATAAATAATGGATAATAACACAAGCGCCTATCACCGAATGACCCAAAGGCGCTTACTGGCCATTTTGTTGAATAAATAGTTTTTAATAACACAAGTGCCTATCACCCAATGACACGGTGCACTTACTGGCCACTATGTTAAATGAATAATTATTAATTAAACAAGTGCCTATCACCTAATGTCACAAGGCGCTCCCTGGCTACTCTGAAAAATAAATAATTATTTTTAACACAAGCTCCTATCACCGAATGACCCGGAGCGCTTACTGGCCACTATGTAAAATGAATAATTATTAATAACACAAGCGCCTATCACCTCATGACATAGGGCGCTAAATGGCCACTCTGTTAAATAAATATTTAATTATAACACAAGTGCCTATTACCTAATGACACGGGGCACTTACTGGCCACTCTCTAAAATGAATAATTATTAATAACACAAGCGCCTATCACCTCATGACCCAGGACACTTACTGGCTACTCTGTAAAATGAATAATTATTAATAACACAAGTGCCTATCACCTAATGACACGGGGCGCTTACTGGCCACTCTGTTAAATAAATAATTATTAATAAGACAAACGCCTATCACCCGATAACCCAGGGTACTTACTGGCCACTCTGTTAAATAAATAATTATTAATTACACAAGTGATTAACACCTCATGACACGAAGCGCTTTCTGCCCACTCTGTAAAACGAATAATTATTAATAACACAAGCGCCTATCACCTCATGACCCGGGGCTCTTACTGGCTACTCTGTTAAATGAATAATTATTAATAACACAAGTGCCTATCACCCGATAACCCGAGGCACTTACTGGCCACTCTGTTAAATAAATAATTATTAATTACACAAGTGATTAACACCTCATGACACGAAGCGCTTTCTGGCCACTCTGTAAAACGAATAATTATTAATAACACAAGCGCCTATCACCTCATGACGTAAGTGCTTACTGACCACTCTGTTGAAAAAATGATTGTTACTAACAACAGCACCTATCACCCGATGACCCAGGACACTTACTAACTACTCGGTTAAATAAATAATTATTAATAACGCAAGCCTCTATCACCTCATAACCTAAAGCGCTTACTGGCCACTCTGTTGAATCAATAATTATTAATAACACAAGCGCCTATCACCCAATGACCCAGGGCGCTTACTGGCCTTCCTGTTAGATTAATAATTATAAATAACACAAGTGATTATCACCTAATGACACGCAGCGCTTTCTGGCCACTCTGTAAAACAAATAAATAATAATAACACAAGCGCCTATCACCTTATGACCATAAGCGCTTTCTGACTACTCTGTTAAATAAATAATTGTTAATAACAACAGCGCCTTTCACCCGATAACCCGGGACACTTACTGACCACTCTGTTAAATTATTAATTATTAATAACACAAGCGCCTTTCATCTATTGACCCAGGGTGCTTACTAGCCACCCTGTTAAATAAATAATGGATAATAACACAAGCTCCTATCACCGAATGACCCAAAGGCGCTTACTGGCCATTTTGTTGAATAAATAGTTATTAATAACACAAGTGCCTATCACCTAATGACACAGTGCACTTACTGCCCACTATGTTAAATAAATAATTATTAATTAAACAAGTGCCTATCACCTAATGTTAAAAGGCGCTCCCTGGCTACTCTGAAAAATAAATAATTATTTATAACACAAGCTCCTATCACCGAATGACCCGGAGCGCTTACTGGCCACTATGTAAAATGAATAATTATTAATAACACAAGCGCCTATCACCTCATGACATAGGGCGCTAAATGGCCACTCTGTTAAATAAATATTTAATTATAACACAAGTGCCTATCACCTAATGACACGGGGCACTTACTGGCCACTCTCTAAAATGAATAATTACTAATAACACAAGCGCCTATCACCTCATGACCCAGGACGCTTACTGGCTACTCTGTAAAATGAATAATTATTAATAACACAAGTGCCTATCACCTAATGACACGGGGCGCTTACTGGCCACTCTGTTAAATAAATAATTATTAATAACACAAGCGCCTATCACCCAATAACCCAGGGCACTTACTGGCCACTCTGTTAAATAAATAATTATTAATTACACAAGTGATTAACACCTCATGACACAAAGCGCTTTCTGGCCACTCTGTAAAACGAATAATTATTAATAACACAAGCGCCTATCACCTCATGACCCAGGGCGCTAAATGGCCACTCTGTTAAATAAATATTTAATTATAACACAAGTGCCTATCACCTAATGACACGGGGCACTTACTGGCCACTCTCTAAAATGAATAATTATTAATAACACAAGCGCCTATCACCCGATAACACGGGGCACTTACTGGCCACTTTGTTAAATAAATTATCATTAATTACACAAGTGATTAACACCTCATGACACGAAGCGCTTTCTGGCCACTCTGTAAAACGAATAATTATTAATAACACCAGCGCCTATCACCTCATGACCCGGGGCTCTTACTGGCTACTCTGTTAAATGAATAATTATTAATAACACAAGCGCCTATCACCCGATAACCCGGGGCACTTACTGGCCACTCTGTTAAATAAATAATTATTAATTACACAAGTGATTAACACCTCATGACACGAAGCGCTTTCTGGCCACTCTGTAAAACGAATAATTATTAATAACACAAGCGTCTATCACCTCATGACCCGGGGCTCTTACTGGCTTCTCTGTTAAATGAATAATTATAAATAACACAAGCGCCTATCACCTCATGACGATGGGCGCTTACTGACCACTCTGTTGAATGAATAATTGTTAATAACAACAGCGCCTTTCACCCGATGAGCCGGGACACTTACTAACCACTCTGTTAAATAAATAATTATTAATAACACAAGCCTCTATCACCCAATGACCTAAAGGCGCTTACTGGCCATTTTTTTGAATAAATAGTTATTAATATCACAAGTGCCTATCACCTAATGACACGGGGCGCTTACTGGCCACTCTGTCAAATAAATAATTATTAATAACTCAAGCGTCTATCACCTCATAACCCAAGGCTCTTACTGGCTTCTCTGTTAAATGAATAATTATAAATAACACAAGCGCCTATCACCTCATGACGTAAGTGCTTACTGACCACTCTGTTGAAAAAATAATTGTTATTCACAACAGCACCTATCACCCGATGACCCAGGACACTTACTAACTACTCGGTTAAATAAATAATTAATAATAACGCAAGCCTCTATCACCTCATAACCCAAGGCTCTTACTGGCTTCTCTGTTAAATGAATAATTTTAAATAACACAAGCGCCTATCACCTCATGACGTAAGCGCTTACTGGCCACTCTGTTGAATCAATAATTATTAATAACACAAGCGCCTATCACCCAATGACCCAGGGCGCTTACTGGCCTTCCTGTTGAATTAATAATTATAAATAACACAAGTGATTATCACCTAATGACACGCAGCGCTTTCTGGCCACTTTGTAAAACAAATAATTATTAATAACACAAGCGCCTATCACCTTATGACCCGGGGCTCTTACTGGCTACTCTGTTAAAAATAAATAATTAATAATAACACAAGCGCCTATCACCTTATGACCATGGGCGCTTACTGACCTCTTTGTTAAATAAATAATTGTTAATAACAACAGCGCCTTTCACCCGATGATCCGGGACACTTACTAACCACTCTGTTAAATGAATAATTATCAATAACACAAGCGCCTATCACCTGATAACCCGAAGAACTCACTGGCCACTCTGTTAAATAAATAATGAATCATAACACAAGCGCCTATCACCCAATGACCTAAAGGCGCTTACTGGCCATTTTGTTGAATAAATAATTATTAATAACACAAGCGCCTATCACCCCATAACTCAGGGCGCTTACTGTCCGTCCTGTTAAATTAATAATTATTAATAACACAAGCGCCTATCACCTAATGACACGGGGCGCTTACTGGCCCCTCTGTTAAATAAATAATTATTAATAACACAAGCGCCTATCACCCGATAACTCAGGGCACTTACTGGCCACTCTGTTAAATAAATAATTATTAATTACACAAGTGATTAACACCTCACGACACGAAGCGCTTTCTGGCCACTCTGTAAAACAAATAATTATTAATAACACAAGCGCCTATCACCTCATGACCCAGGGCGCTAAATGGCCACTCTGTTAAATAAATAATGAATCATAACACAAGCGCCTATCACCCAATGACCTAAAGGCGCTTACTGGCCATTTTGTTGAATAAATAGTTATTAATATCACAAGTGCCTATCACCTAATGACACGGGGCGCTTACTGGCCACTCTGTTAAATAAATAATTATTAATAACACAAGCGTCTATCACCTCATAACCCAAGGCTCTTACTGGCTTCTCTGTTAAATGAATAATTATAAATAACACAAGCGCCTATCACCTCATGACGTAAGTGCTTACTGACCACTCTGTTGAAAAAATAATTGTTACTCACAACAGCACCTATCACCCGATGACCCAGGACACTTACTAACTACTCGGTTAAATAAATAATTATTAATAACGCAAGCCTCTATCACCTCATAACCTAAAGCGCTTACTGGCCACTCTGTTTAATCAATAATTATTAATAACACAAGCGCCTATCACCCAATGACCCAGGGCGCTTACTGGCCTTCCTGTTAAATTAATAATTATAAATAACACAAGTGATTATCACCTAATGACACGCAGCGCTTTCTGGCCACTCTGTAAAACAAATAATTATTAATAACACAAGCGCCTATCACCTTATGACCCGGGGCTCTTACTGGCTACTCTGTTAAAAATGAATAATTAATAATAACACAAGCGCCTATCACCTTATGACCATGGGCGCTTACTGACCACTCTGTTAAATAAATAATTGTTAATAACAACAGCGCCTTTCACCCGATGATCTGGGACACTTACTAACCACTCTGTTAAATAAATAATTATTAATAACACAAGCGCCTATCACCCGGTAACCCGGGGCACTTACTGGCTACTCTGTTAAATAAATAATTATTAATTACACAAGTAATTATCACCTAATGACCCGAAGGCGCTTACTGGCCTTTCTGTTGAATAAATAATTATTAATAACACAAGTTCCGATTACCTAATGACACGGAGCGGTTACTGGCCACTCTGTTAAATGAATAATTATTAATAACACAAGCGCCTATCACCTGATAACCCGGGGAACTCACTGGCCACTCTGTTAAATAGATAATGAATCATAACACAAGCGCCTATCACCCAATGACCTAAAGGCGCTTACTGGCCATTTTGTTGAATAAATAATTATTAATAACACAAGCGCCTATCACCCTATAACTTAGGGCGCTTACTGTCCGTCCTGTTGAATTAATAATTATTAATAACACAAGGGCCTATCACCTAATGACACGGGGCGCTTACTGGCCCCTCTGTTAAATAAATAATTATTAATAATACAAGCGCCCATCACCCGATAACCCAGGGCACTTACTGGCCACTATATCAAATAAATAGTTATTAATGAAACAAGTGCCTATCACCTAATGTTACAAGGCGCTCACTGGCTACTCTGAAAGATAAATAATTATTAATAACACAAGTGCCTATCACCTCATGACCCAGGGTGCTTATTGACCACTCTGTTAAATAAATAATTATTTATAACACAAGCTCCTATCACCGAATGACCAAGAGCGCTCACTGGCCACTATGTAAAATAAATAATTATCAATAACACAAGCGCCTATCACCTCATGACCCAAGGCGCTTAATGGCCACTCTGTTAAATAAATATTTGATTATAACACAAGTGCCTATCACTTAATGACACGGGGCACTTACTGGCCACTCTCTAAAATGAACAATTATTAATAACACAAGCGCCTATCACCTCATGACCCAGGGCACTTACTGGCCACTCTGTTAAATAAATAATTATTAATAACACAAGCGCCTATTACCCGATAACCTGGGGCACTTACTAATCACTATGTTAAATAAATAATTATTAATAACACAAGCGCCTATCACCCGATAACCCAAGGCACTTACTGGCTACTCTGTTGAATAAATAATTATTAATTACACAAGTAAATATCACCTTATGACCCAAAGGCGCTTACTGGCCACTTTGTTAAATAAATAATTATTAATAACACAAGTTTCGATTACCTAATGACACGGAGCGCTTACTGGCCACTCTGTTAAATAAATAATTATTAATAACACAAATGCCTATCACCCGATAACCCGGGGCACTTACTGGCTACTCTGTTAAATAAATAATTATTAATTACACAAGTAAATATCACCTTATGACCCAAAGGCGCTTACTGGCCACTTTGTTAAATAAATAATTATTAATAACACAAGTTTCGATTACCTAATGACACGGAGCGCTTACTAGCCACTTTGTCTAATAAATAATTATTAATAACACAAGCGCCTATCACCCGATAACCCGGGGCACTTACTGGCTACTCTGTTAAATAAATAATTATTAATTACACAAGTAAATATCACCTTATGACCCAAAGGCGCTTACTGGCCACTTTGTTAAATAAATAATGAATAATAACACAAGCGCCTATTACCTCATGACCCAGGGCTCTTACTGGCTACTCTGTTAAATGAATGATTATACATAACACAAACGCCTATAACCTCATGACCATGGGCGCTTACTGACCACGCTGTTGAAAAAATAATTGTTACTAACAACAGCGCCTATCACCCGATGACCCAGGACACTTACTAACTACTCTGTTAAATAAATAATTATGAATAACACAAGCCTCTATCACCTCATAACCCGAGGCGCTTACTGGCCACTCTGTTGAATAAATAATTATTAATAACACAAGCACCTATCACCCAATGACCCAGGGCGCTTACTGGCCACCCTGTTGAATTAATAATTATAAATAACACAAGTGATTATCACCTAATGACACGCAGCGCTTTTTGGCCACTCTGTAAAACAAATAATTATTAATAACACAAGCGCCTATCACCTCATGACCCGGGGCTCTTACTGGCTACTCTGTTAAAAATGTATAATTAATAATAACACAAGCGCCTATCACCTTATGACCAAGGGCGCTTACTGACCACTCTGTTGAATACATAATTGTTAATAACAACAGCGCCTATCACCCGATGACCCAGGACACTTACTAACTACTCTCTTAAATAAATAATTATTAATAACACAAGCCTCTATCACCTCATAACCCGAGGCGCTTACTGGCCACTCAGTTAAATTATTAATTATTAATAACACAAGCCTCTATCACCTCATAACCCGAGGCGCTTACTGGCCACTCTGTTAAATTATTAATTATTAATAACACAAGCGCCTATCACCCAATGACCCAGAGCGCTTACTAGCCGCCCTGTTAAATAAATAATGGATAATAACACGAGCACCTATCACCGAATGACCAAAAGGCGCTTACTGGCCACTCTGTTAAATAAATAATTATTAATAATACAAGCGCCCATCAACCGATAAACCAGGGCCCTTACTGGCCACTATGTTAAATAAATAATTATTAATTAAACAAGTGCCTATCACCTAATGTCACAAGGCGCTCACTGGCTACTCTATTAATAAATAATTAATAATAACGCAAGCGCCTTTCGACTCATGACCATGGGCGCTTACTGACCACTCTGTTAAATAAATAATTGTTAATAACAACAGCGCCTATCACTCGATAACCCAGGGCACTCACTGGCCACTCTGTTAGATAAATAATTATTAATTACACAAGTAATTATCACCTAATGACCCGAAGGCGCTTACTGGCCTTTCTGTTGAATAAATAATTATTAATAACACAAGTTCCGATTACCTAATGACACGGAGCGGTTACTGGCCACTCTGTTAAATGAATAATTATTAATAACACAAGCGCCTATCACCTGATAACCCGGGGAACTCACTGGCCACTCTGTTAAATAGATAATGAATCATAACACAAGCGCCTATCACCCAATGACCTAAAGGCGCTTACTGGCCATTTTGTTGAATAAATAATTATTAATAACACAAGCGCCTATCACCCCATAACTTAGGGCGCTTACTGTCCGTCCTGTTGAATTAATAATTATTAATAACACAAGGGCCTATCACCTAATGACACGGGGCGCTTACTGGCCCCTCTGTTAAATAAATAATTATTAATAATACAAGCGCCCATCACCCGATAACCCAGGGCACTTACTGGCCACTATATCAAATAAATAGTTATTAATGAAACAAGTGCCTATCACCTAATGTTACAAGGCGCTCACTGGCTACTCTGAAAGATAAATAATTATTAATAACACAAGTGCCTATCACCTCATGACCCAGGGTGCTTATTGACCACTCTGTTAAATAAATAATTATTTATAACACAAGCTCCTATCACCGAATGACCAAGAGCGCTTACTGGCCACTATGTAAAATAAATAATTATCAATAACACAAGCGCCTATCACCTCATGACCCAAGGCGCTTAATGGCCACTCTGTTAAATAAATATTTGATTATAACACAAGTGCCTATCACTTAATGACACGGGGCACTTACTGGCCACTCTCTAAAATGAACAATTATTAATAACACAAGCGCCTATCACCTCATGACCCAGGGCACTTACTGGCCACTCTGTTAAATAAATAATTATTAATAACACAAGCGCCTATTACCCGATAACCTGGGGCACTTACTAATCACTATGTTAAATAAATAATTATTAATAACACAAGCGCCTATCACCCGATAACCCAAGGCACTTACTGGCTACTCTGTTGAATAAATAATTATTAATTACACAAGTAATTATCCCCTAATGACCCGAAGGCGTTTACTTGCCACTTTGTTAAATAAATAATTATAAATAACACAAGTTCCGATTACCTAATGACACGGAGCGCTTACTGGCCACTCTGTTAAATAAATAATTATTAATAACACAAATGCCTATCACCCGATAACCCGGGGCACTTACTGGCTACTCTGTTAAATAAATAATTATTAATTACACAAGTAAATATCACCTTATGACCCAAAGGCGCTTACTGGCCACTTTGTTAAATAAATAATTATTAATAACACAAGTTTCGATTACCTAATGACACGGAGCGCTTACTAGCCACTTTGTCAAATAAATAATTATTAATAACACAAGCGCCTATCACCCGATAACCCGGGGCACTTACTGGCTACTCTGTTAAATAAATAATTATTAATTACACAAGTAAATATCACCTTATGACCCAAAGGCGCTTACTGGCCACTTTGTTAAATAAATAATGAATAATAACACAAGCGCCTATTACCTCATGACCCAGGGCTCTTACTGGCTACTCTGTTAAATGAATGATTATACATAACACAAGCGCCTATAACCTCATGACCATGGGCGCTTACTGACCACGCTGTTGAAAAAATAATTGTTACTAACAACAGCGCCTATCACCCGATGACCCAGGACACTTACTAACTACTCTGTTAAATAAATAATTATGAATAACACAAGCCTCTATCACCTCATAACCCGAGGCGCTTACTGGCCACTCTGTTGAATAAATAATTATTAATAACACAAGCACCTATCACCCAATGACCCAGGGCGCTTACTGGCCACCCTGTTGAATTAATAATTATAAATAACACAAGTGATTATCACCTAATGACACGCAGCGCTTTCTGGCCACTCTGTAAAACAAATAATTATTAATAACACAAGCGCCTATCACCTCATGACCCGGGGCTCTTACTGGCTACTCTGTTAAAAATGTATAATTAATAATAACACAAGCCTCTATCACCTCATAACCCGAGGCGCTTACTGGCCACTCAGTTAAATTATTAATTATTAATAACACAAGCCTCTATCACCTCATAACCCGAGGCGCTTACTGGCCACTCTGTTAAATTATTAATTATTAATAACACAAGCGCCTATCACCCAATGACCCAGAGCGCTTACTAGCCGCCCTGTTAATAAATAATGGATAATAACACAAGCACCTATCACCGAATGACCAAAAGGCGCTTACTGGCCACTCTGTTAAATAAATAATTATTAATAATACAAGCGCCCATCAACCGATAAACCAGGGCCCTTACTGGCCACTATGTTAAATAAATAATTATTAATTAAACAAGTGCCTATCACCTAATGTCACAAGGCGCTCACTGGCTACTCTATTAATAAATAATTAATAATAACGCAAGCGCCTTTCGACTCATGACCATGGGCGCTTACTGACCACTCTGTTAAATAAATAATTGTTAATAACAACAGCGCCTATCACTCGATAACCCGGGGCACTCACTGGCCACTCTGTTAGATAAATAATTATTAATTACACAAGTAATTATCACCTAATGACCCGAAGGCGCTTACTGGCCACTCTGTAAAACAAATAATTAATAATAACACAAGCGCCTATCACCTCATGACGTAAGTGCTTACTCACCACTCTGTTGAAAAAATAATTGTTACTAACAACAGCACCTATCACCCGATGACCCAGGACACTAACTAACTACTCGGTTAAATAAATAATTATTAATAACGCAAGCCTCTATCACCTCATAACCTAAAGCGCTTACTGGCCACTCTGTTGAATCAATAATTATTAATAACACAAGCGCCTATCACCCAATTACCCAGGGCGCTTACTGGCCTTCCTGTTAAATTAATAATTATAAATAACACAAGTGATTATCACCTAATGACACGCAGCGCTTTCTGGCCACTCTGTAAAACAAATAATTAATAATAACACAAGCGCCTATCACCTTATGACCATAAGCGCTTTCTGACCACTCTGTTAAATAAATAATTGTTAATAACAACAGCGCCTTTCACCCGATAACCCGGGACACTTACTGACCACTCTGTTAAATTATTAATTATTAATAACACAAGCGCCTATCATCTATTGACTTAGGGTGCTTACTAGCCACCCTGTTAAATAAATAATGGATAATAACACAAGCGCCTATCACCGAATGACCCAAAGGCGCTTACTGGCCATTTTGTTGGATAAATAGTTATTAATAACACAAGTGCCTATCACCTCATGACCCAAGGCGCTAAATGGCCACTCTGTTAAATAAATATTTGATTATAACACAAGTGCCTATCACTTAATGACACGGGGCACTTACTGGCCACTCTCTAAAATGAACAATTATTAATAACACAAGCGCCTATCACCTCATGACCCAGGGCACTTACTGGCCACTTTGTTAAATAAATAATTATTAATAACACAAGCGCCTATTACCCGATAACCTGGGGCACTTACTAATCACTATGTTAAATAAATAATTATTATTAACACAAGCGCCTATCACCCGATAACCCGGGGCACTTACTGGCTACTCTGTTAAATAGATAATTATTAATTACACAAGTAATTATTACCTAATGACCCGAAGGCGTTTACTGGCCACTTTGTTAAATAAATAATAATAAATAACACAAGTTCCGATTACCTAATGACACGGAGCGCTTACTGGCCACTCTGTTAAATAAATAATTATTAATAACACAAGCGCCTATCATTCGATAACCCGGGGCACTTACTGGCTACTCTATTAAATAAATAATTATTAATTACACAAGTAAATATCACCTTATGACCCAAAGGCGCTTACTGGCCACTTTGTTAAATAAATAATTATTAATAACACAAGTTTTGATTACCTAATGACACGGAGCGCTTACTAGCCACTTTGTTAAATAAATAATTATTAATAACACAAGCGCCTACCACTCGATAACCCGGGGAACTCACTGGCCACTCTGTTAAATAAATAATGAATAATAACACAAGCGCCTATTACCTCATGACCCAAGGCTCTTACTGGCTACTCTGTTAAATGATTAATTATACATAACACAAGCGCCTATAACCTCATGACCATGGGCGCTTACTGACCACGCTGTTGAAAAAATAATTGTTACTAACAACAGCGCCTATCACCCGATGACCCAGGACACTTACTAACTACTCTGTTAAATAAATAATTATTAATAACACAAGCCTCTATCACCTCATAACCCGAGGCGCTTACTGGCCACTCTGTTGAATAAATAATTATTAATAACACAAGCACCTATCACCCAATGACCCAGGGCGCTTAGTGGCCACCCTGTTGAATCAATAATTATAAATAACAAAAGTGATTATCACCTAATGACACGCAGCGCTTTCTGGCCACTCTGTAAAACAAATAATTATTAATAACACAAGCGTCTATCACCTCATGACCCGGGGCTCTTACTGGCTACTCTGTTAAAAATGTATAATTAATAATAACACAAGCGCCTATCACCTTATGACCGTGGGCGCTTACTGACCACTTTGTTGAATACATAATTGTTAATAACAACAGCGCCTATCACCCGATGACCCAGGACACTTACTAACTACTCTGTTAAATAAATAATTATTAATAACACAAGCCTCTATCACCTCATAACCCAAGGCGCTTACTGGCCACTCTGTTAAATTATTAATTATTAATAACACAAGCGCCTATCACCCAATGACCCAGAGCGCTTACTAGCCGCCCTGTTAAATAAATAATGGATAATAACACAAGCACCTATCACCGAATGACCAAAAGGCGCTTACTGGCCACTCTGTTAAATAAATAATTATTAATAATACAAGCGCCCATCAACCGATAAACCAGGGCCCTTACTGGCCACTATGTTAAATAAATAATTATTAATTAAACAAGTGCCTATCACCTAATGTCACAAGGCGCTCACTGACTACTCTATTAATAAATAATTAATAATAACGCAAGCGCCTTTCGACTTATGACCATGGGCGCTTACTGACCACTCTGTTAAATAAATAATTGTTAATAACAACAGCGCCTATAACTCGATAACCCGGGGCACTTACTGGCCACTCTGTTAAATAAATAATTATTAATTACACAAGTAATTATCACCTAATGACCCGAAGGCGCTTACTGGCCACTCTGTTAAATAAATAATTATTAATAACACAAGTTCCGATTACCTAATGACACGGAGCGCTTTTTGGCCACTCTGTTAAATAAATAATTATTAATCACACAAGCGCCTATCACCCGATAACCCGGGGAACTTACTGGCTACTCTGTTAAATAAATAATTGTTAATAACAACAGCGCCTATCACTCGATAACCCAAGGCACTTACTGGCCACTCTGTTAAATTATTTATTATTAATAACACAAGCGCCTATCACCTAATGACACGGGGCGCTTACTGGCCCCTCTGTTAAATAAATAATTATTAATAATACAAGCGCCCATCACCCGATAACCCTGGGCACTTACTGGCCACTATATTAAATAAATAATTATTAATTAAACAAGTGCCTATCACCTAATGTTACAAGGCGCTCACTGGCTACTCTGAAAAATAAATAATTATTAATAACACAAGCGCCTATCACCTCATGACCCAGGGTGCTTATTGACCACTCTGTTAAATAAATAATTATCTATAACACAAGCTCCTATCACCGAATGACCAACAGCGCTTACTGGCCACTATGTAAAATGAATAATTATCAATAACACAAGCGCCTATCACCTCATGACCCAAGGCGCTAAATGGCCACTCTGTTAAATAAATATTTGATTATAACACTAGTGCCTATCACTTAATGACACGGGGCACTTACTGGCCACTCTCTAAAATGAACAATTATTAATAACACAAGCGCCTATCACCTCATGACCCAGGGCGCTTACTGGCTACCCTGTCAAATGAATAATTATTGATAACACAAGTGCCTTTTACCTAATGACACGGAGCGCTTACTGGCCACTCTGTTAAATAAATAATCATTAATAACACAAGCGCCTTTCACCCGATAACCCGGGGCACTTACTGGCCACTTTCTTAAATAAATAATCATTAATTACACAAGTGATTAACTTATCATGACACAAAGCGCTTTCTGGCCACTCTGTAAAACATTTAATTATTGATAACACAAGCGCCTATCACCTCATGACCCGGGGCTCTTACTGGCCTTTCTGTTGAATGAATAATTATTAATAACACAAGCGCCTATCACCTCATGACCATGGGCGCTTACTGATCACTCCGTTAAAAAAATAATTGTTACTAACAACAGCACCTTTTACCCGATGACCCAGGACACTTACTAACTACTCTGTTAAATAAATAATTATTAATAACACAAGCCTCTATCACCTCATAACCCGAGGCGCTTACTGGCCACTCTGTTGAAATAATAATTATTAATAACACAAGCACCTTTCACCCAATGACCCAGGGCGCTTACTGGCCACCCTGTTGAATTAATAATTATAAATAACAAAAGTGATAATCACCTAATGACACGCAGCGCTTTCTGGCCACTCTGTAAAACAAATAATTATTAATAACACAAGCGTCTATCACCTCATGACCCGGGGCTCTTACTGGCTACTCTGTTAAATATGTATAATTAATAATAACACAAGCGCCTATCACCTTATAACCATGGGCGCTTACTGACCACTCTGTTGAATACATAATTGTTAATAACAACAGCGCCTATCACCCGATGACCCAGGACACTTACTAACTACTCTGTTAATTAAATAATTATTAATAACACAAGCCTCTATCACCTCATAACCCAAGGCGCTTACTGGCCACTCTGTTAAATTATTAATTATTAATAACACTAGCGCCTATCACCCAATGACCCAGAGCGCTTACTAGCCGCCCTGTTAAATAAATAATGGATAATAACACAAGCACCTATCACCGAATGACCAAAAGGCGCTTACTGGCTACTCTGTTAAATAAATAATTATTAATAATACAAGCGCCCATCAACCGATAAACCAGGGCCCTTACTGGCCACTATGTTAAATAAATAATTATTAATTAAACAAGTGCCTATCACCTAATGTCACAAGGCGCTCACTGGCTACTCTATTAATAAATAATTAATAATAACGCAAGCGCCTTTCGACTTATGACCATGGGCGCTTACTGACCACTCTGTTAAATAAATAATTGTCAATAACAACAGCGCCTATAACCCGATAACCCAGGGAACTTACTGGCTACTCTGTTAAATAAATAATTGTTAATAACAACAGCGCCTATCACTCGATAACCCGGGGCACTTACTGGCCACTCTGTTAAATTATTTATTATTAATAACACAAGCGCCTATCACCTAATGTTACAAGGCGCTCACTGGCTACTCTGAAAAATAAATAATTATTAATAACACAAGCGCCTATCACCTCATGACCCAGGGTGCTTATTGACCACTCTGTTAAATAAATAATTATTTATAACACAAGCTCCTATCACCGAATGACCAAGAGCGCTTACTGGCCACTATGTAAAATGAATAATTATCAATAACACAAGCGCCTATCACCTCATGACCCAAGGCGCTAAATGGCCACTCTGTTAAATAAATATTTGATTATAACACAAGTGCCTATCACTTAATGACACGGGGCACTTACTGGCCACTCTCTAAAATGAACAATTATTAATAACACAAGCGCCTATCACCTCATGACCCAGGGCGCTTACTGGCTACCCTGTCAAATGAATAATTATTGATAACACAAGTGCCTTTTACCTAATGACACGGAGCGCTTACTGGCCACTCTGTTAAATAAATAATTATTAATAACACAAGCGCCTATCACCCGATAACCCAGGGCACTTACTGGCCACTCTCTTAAATAAATAATCATTAATTACACAAGTGATTAACTTATCATGACACAAAGCGCTTTCTGGCCACTCTGTAAAACGAATAATTATTGATAACACAAGCGCCTATCACCTCATGACCCGGGGCTCTTACTGGCTTCTCTGTTAAATGAATAATTATTAATAACACAAGCGCCTATCACCTCATGACCATGGGCGCTTACTGATCACTCCGTTAAGAAAATAATTGTTACTAACAACAGCACCTTTTACCCGATGACCCAGGACACTTACTAACTACTCTGTTAAATAAATAATTATTAATAACACAAGCCTCTATCACCTCATAACCCGAAGCGATTACTGGGCACTCTGTTAAATAAATAATTATGAATAACACAAGTGCCTATCACTTAATAACACGGGGCACTTACTGGCCACTCTCTGAAATAAACAATTATTAATAACACAAGCGCCTATCACCTTATGACCTAGGGCACTTACTGGCCACTCTGTTAAAAAAATAATTATTAATAACACAAGCGCCTATTACCCGATAACCTGGGGCACTTACTAATCACTATGTTAAATAAATAATTATTAATAACACAAGCGCCTATCACCCGATAACCCGGGGCACTTACTGGCTACTCTGTTGAATAAATAATTATTAATGACACAAGCCTCTATCACCTCATAACCCGAGGCGCTTACTGGCCACCCTGTTGAATTAATAATTATAAATAACAAAAGTGATTATCACCTAATGACACGCAGCGCTTTCTGGCCACTCTGTAAAACAAATAATTATTAATAACACAAGCGTCTATCACCTCATGACCCGGGGCTCTTACTGGCTACTCTGTTAAAAATGTATAATTAATAATAACACAAGCGCCTATCACCTTATGACCATGGGCGCTTACTGACCACTCTGTTGAATACATAATTGTTAATAACAACAGCGCCTATCACCCGATGACCCAGGACACTTACTAACTACTCTGTTAAATAAATAATTATTAATAACACAAGCCTCTATCACCTCATAACCCAAGGCGCTTACTGGCCACTCTGTTAAATTATTAATTATTAATAACACAAGCGCCTAACACCCAATGACCCAGATCGCTTACTAGCCGCCCTGTTAAATAAATAATGGATAATTACACAAGCACCTATCACCGAATGACCAAAAGGCGCTTACTGGCCACTCTGTTAAATAAATAATTATTAATTATACAAGCGCCCATCAACCGATAAACCAGGGCCCTTACTGGCCACTATGTTAAATAAATAATTATTAATTAAACAAGTGCCTATCATCTAATGTCACAAGGCGCTCACTGGCTACTCTATTAATAAATAATTAATAATAACGCAAGCGCCTTTCGACTTATGACCATGGGCGCTTACTGACCACTCTGTTAAATAAATAATTGTTAATAACAACAGCGCCCATAACTCGATAACCTGGGGCACTTACTGGCCACTCTGTTAAATAAATAATTATTAATTACACAAGTAATTATCACCTAATGACCCGAAGGCGCTTACTGGCCACTCTGTTAAATGAATAATCATTAATAACACAAGTTCCGATTACCTAATGACACGGAGCGCTTTTTGGCCACTCTGTTAAATAAATAATTATTAATCACACAAGCGCCTATCACCCGATAACCCGGGGAACTTACTGGCTACTCTGTTAAATAAATAATTGTTAATAACAACAGCGCCTATCACTCGATAACCCGGGGCACTTACTGGCCACTCTGTTAAATTATTTATTATTAATAACACAAGCGCCTATCACCTAATGACACGGGGCGCTTACTGGCCCCTCTGTTAAATAAATAATTATTAATAATACAAGCGCCCATCACCCGATAACCCAGGGCACTTACTGGCCACTATATTAAATAAATAATTATTAATTAAACAAGTGCCTATCACCTTATGTTACAAGGCGCTCACTGGCTACTCTGAAAAATAAATAATTATTAATAACACAAGCGCCTATCACCTCATGACCCAGGGTGCTTATTGACCACTCTGTTAAATAAATAATTATTTATAACACAAGCTCCTATCACCGAATGACCAAGAGCGCTTACTGGCCACTATGTAAAATGAATAATTATCAATAACACAAGCGCCTATCACCTCATGACCCAAGGCGCTAAATGGCCACTCTGTTAAATAAATATTTGATTATAACACAAGTGCCTATCACTTAATGACACGGGGCACTTACTGGCCACTCTCTTAAATGAACAATTATTAATAACACAAGCGCCTATCACCTCATGACCCAGGGCGCTTACTGGCTACCCTGTCAAATGAATAATTATTGATAACACAAGTGCCTTTTACCTAATGACACGGAGCGCTTACTGGCCACTCTGTTAAATAAATAATTATTAATTAAACAAGCGCCTATCACCCGATAACCCGGGGCACTTACTGGCCACTCTCTTAAATAAATAATCATTAATTACACAAGTGATTAACTTATCATGACACAAAGCGCTTTCTGGCCACTCTGTAAAACGAATAATTATTGATAACACAAGCGCCTATCACCTCATGACCCGGGGCTCTTACTGGCTTTTCTGTTAAATGAATAATTATTAATAACACAAGCGCCTATCACCTTATGACCATGGGCGCTTACTGATCACTCCGTTAAAAAAATAATTGTTACTAACAACAGCACCTTTTACCCGATGACCCAGGACACTTACTAACTACTCTGTTAAATAAATAATTATTAATAACACAAGCCTCTATCACCTCATAACCCGAGGCGATTACTGGGCACTCTGTTAAATAAATAATTATTAATAACACAAGCGCCTATCACCCAATAACCCAAGGCGCTTACTGGCCACCCTGTTAAATAAATAATTATGAATAACACAAGTGCCTATCACTTAATGACACGGGGCACTTACTGGCCACTCTCTGAAATAAACAATTATTAATAACACAAGCGCCTATCACCTCATGACCTAGGGCACTTACTGGCCACTCTGTTAAATAAATAATTATTAATAACACAAGCGCCTATTACCCGATAACCTGGGGCACTTACTAATCACTATGTTAAATAAATAATTATTAATAACACAAGCGCCTATAACCCGATAACCCGGGGCACTTACTGGCTACTCTGTTGAATGAATAATTATAAATACAACAAGTGATTATCACCTAACGACACGCAGCGCTTCCTGGCCACTCTGTAAAACAGATAATTATTAATAACACAAGCGCCTATCACCTTATGACCCGGGGCTCTTACTGGCTACTCTGTTAAAAATAAATAATTAATAATAACACAAGCGCCTATCACCCGATAACCCGGGCACTTACTGGCCACTCTGTTAAATAAATAATTATTAATTACACAAGTAATTATCACCTAATTACCCGAAGGCGCTTACTGGCCACTCTGTTAAATAAATAATTATTAATAACACAAGTTCCGATTACCTAATGACACGGAGAGCTTTCTGGCCACTCTGTTAAATAAATAATTATTAATAACACAAGCGCCTATCACCCGATAACCCGGGGAACTTACTGGCCACTCTGTTAAATAAATAATAAATTATAACACAAGCACCTATCATTTAATGACCCAAAGGCACTGACTGGCCATTTTGTTGAATAAATAGTTATTAATAACACAAGTGCCTATTACCTAATGTCACGGGGCGATTACTGGCCTTTCTGTTGAATTAATAATTTTTAATAATACAAGCGCCCATCAACCGATAACCCAGGGCCCTTACTGGCCACTATGTTAAATAAATGATTATTAATTAAACAAGTGCCTATCACCTAATGTCACAAGGCGCTTACTGGCTACTCTTAAAAATAAATAATTATTAATAACACAAGCGTCTATCACCTCATAACCCGAGGCACTTACTGACCACTCTGTTAAATTATTAATTATTAATAACACAAGCGCCTATCACCAAATGACCAAGAGCGCTTACTGGCCACTATGTAAAATGAATAATTATCAATAACACAAGCGCCTATCACCTCATGACCCAAGGCGCTAAATGGCCACTCTGTTAAATAAATATTTGATTATAACACAAGTGCCTATCACTTAATGACACGGGGCACTTACTGGCCACTCTCTAAAATGAACAATTATTAATAACACAAGCGCCTATCACCTCATGACCCAGGGCGCATACTGGCTACCCTGTCAAATGAATAATTATTGATAACACAAGTGCCTTTTACCTAATGACACGGAGCGCTTACTGGCCACTCTGTTAAATAAATAATTATTAATTAAACAAGCGCCTATCACCCGATAACCCGGGGCACTTACTGGCCACTCTCTTAAATAAATAATCATTAATTACACAAGTGATTAACTTATCATGACACAAAGCGCTTTCTGGCCACTCTGTAAAACGAATAATTATTGATAACACAAGCGCCTATCACCTCATGACCCGGGGCTCTTACTGGCTTCTCTGTTAAATGAATAATTATTAATAACACAAGCGCCTATCACCTTATGACCATGGGCGCTTACTGATCACTCCGTTAAAAAAATAATTGTTACTAACAACAGCACCTTTTACCCGATGACCCAGGACACTTACTAACTACTCTGTTAAATAAATAATTATTAATAACACAAGCCTCTATCACCTCATAACCCGAGGCGATTACTGGGCACTCTGTTAAATAAATAATTATTAATAACACAAGCGCCTATCACCCAATAACCCAAGGCGCTTACTGGCCACCCTGTTAAATAAATAATTATGAATAACACAAGTGCCTATCACTTAATGACACGGGGCACTTACTGGCCACTCTCTGAAATAAACAATTATTAATAACACAAGCGCCTATCACCTCATGACCTAGGGCACTTACTGGCCACTCTGTTAAATAAATAATTATTAATAACACAAGCGCCTATTACCCGATAACCTGGGGCACTTACTAATCACTATGTTAAATAAATAATTATTAATAACACAAGCGCCTATAACCCGATAACCCGGGGCACTTACTGGCTACTCTGTTGAATGAATAATTATAAATACAACAAGTGATTATCACCTAACGACACGCAGCGCTTCCTGGCCACTCTGTAAAACAGATAATTATTAATAACACAAGCGCCTATCACCTTATGACCCGGGGCTCTTACTGGCTACTCTGTTAAAAATAAATAATTAATAATAACACAAGCGCCTATCACCCGATAACCCGGGCACTTACTGGCCACTCTGTAAAATAAATAATTATTAATTACACAAGTAATTATCACCTAATTACCCGAAGGCGCTTACTGGCCACTCTGTTAAATAAATAATTATTAATAACACAAGTTCCGATTACCTAATGACACGGAGAGCTTTCTGGCCACTCTGTTAAATAAATAATTATTAATAACACAAGCGCCTATCACCCGATAACCCGGGGAACTTACTGGCCACTCTGTTAAATAAATAATAAATTATAACACAAGCACCTATCATTTAATGACCCAAAGGCACTGACTGGCCATTTTGTTGAATAAATAGTTATTAATAACACAAGTGCCTATTACCTAATGTCACGGGGCGATTACTGGCCTTTCTGTTGAATTAATAATTTTTAATAATACAAGCGCCCATCAACCGATAACCCAGGGCCCTTACTGGCCACTATGTTAAATAAATGATTATTAATTAAACAAGTGCCTATCACCTAATGTCACAAGGCGCTTACTGGCTACTCTTAAAAATAAATAATTATTAATAACACAAGCGTCTATCACCTCATAACCCGAGGCACTTACTGACCACTCTGTTAAATTATTAATTATTAATAACACAAGCGCCTATCACCAAATGACCAAGAGCGCTTACTGGCCACTATGTAAAATGAATAATTATCAATAACACAAGCGCCTATCACCTCATGACCCAAGGCGCTAAATGGCCACTCTGTTAAATAAATATTTGATTATAACACAAGTGCCTATCACTTAATGACACGGGGCACTTACTGGCCACTCTCTAAAATGAACAATTATTAATAACACAAGCGCCTATCACCTCATGACCCAGGGCTCTTACTGGCTTCTCTGTTAAATGAATAATTATTAATAACACAAGCGCCTATCACCTCATGACCATGGGCGCTTACTGATCACTCCGTTAAAAAAATAATTGTTACTAACAACAGCACCTTTTACCCGATGACCCAGGACACTTACTAACTACTCTGTTAAATAAATAATTATTAATAACACAAGTGATTAACTTATCATGACACAAAGCGCTTTCTGGCCACTCTGTAAAACGAATAATTATTGATAACACAAGCGCCTATCACCTCATGACCCGGGGCTCTTACTGGCTTCTCTGTTAAATGAATAATTATTAATAACACAAGCGCCTATCACCTCATGACCATGGGCGCTTACTGATCACTCCGTTAAAAAAATAATTGTTACTAACAACAGCACCTTTTACCCGATGACCCAGGACACTTACTAACTACTCTGTTAAATAAATAATTATTAATAACACAAGCCTCTATCACCTCATAACCCGAGGCGATTACTGGGCACTCTGTTAAATAAATAATTATTAATAACACAAGCGCCTATCACCCAATAACCCAAGGCGCTTACTGGCCACCCTGTTAAATAAATAATTATGAATAACACAAGTGCCTATCACTTAATGACACGGGGCACTTACTGGCCACTCTCTGAAATAAACAATTATTAATAACACAAGCGCCTATCACCTTATGACCCGGGGCTCTTACTGGCTACTCTGTTAAAAATGAATAATTAATAATAACACAAGCGCCTATCACCTTATGACCATGGGCGCTTACTGACCACTCTGTTAAATGAATAATTATAAATACAACAAGTGATTAACCCCTAATGACACGCAGCGCTTCCTGGCGACTCTGTTAAATAAATAATAATTAATAACACAAGCGCCTATCACCCGATAACCCGGGGCACTTACTGGCTACTCTGTTGAATAAATAATTATTAATTACACAAGTAATTATCACCTAATGACCCGAAGGCGTTTACTGGCCACTTTGTTAAATAAATAATTATAAATAACACAAGTTCCGATTACCTAATGACACGGAGCGCTTACTGGCCTCTCTGTTAAATAAATAATTATTAATAACACAAGCGCCTATCACCCGATAACCCGGGAAATTTACTGGCCACTCTGTTAAATAAATAATGAATAATAACACAAGCGCCTATCACCCAATGTCCTAAAGGCGCCTACTGGCCATTTTGTTGAATTAATAGTTATTAATAACATAAGTGCCTATCACCTAATGACACGGGGCGCTTACTGGCCACTCTGTTAAATGAATAATTATAAATACAACAAGTGATTAACCCCTAATGACACGCAGCGCTTCCTGGCCACTCTGTAAAACAAATAATTATTAATAACACAAGCGCCTACCACCTTATGACCCGGGGCTCTTACTGGCTACTCTGTTAAAAATGAATAATTAATAATAACACAAGCGCCTATCACCTTATGACCATGGGCGCTTACTGACCACTCTGTTAAAAAAATAATTGTTAAAAACAACAGCGCCTATCACCCGATAACCCGGGCACTTACTGGCCACTCTGTTAAATAAATAATTATTAATTACACAAGTAATTATCACCTAATTACCCGAAGGCGCTTACTGGCCACTCTGTTAAATAAATAATTATTAATAACACAAGTTCCGATTACCTAATGACACGGAGCGCTTACTGGCCACTCTGTTAAATAAATAATTATTAATAACACAAGCGCCTATCACCCGATAACCCGGGAAACTTACTGGCCACTCTGTTAAATAAATAATGAATTATAACACAAGCACCTATCATTCAATGACCCAAAGGCGCTGACTGGCACATTTTGTTGAATAAATAGTTATTAATAACACAAGTGCCTATTACCTAATGTCACGGGGCGATTACTGGCCTTTCTGTTGAATTAATAATTAATCATAATACAAGCGCCCATCACCCGATAACCCAGGGCCCTTACTGGCCACTATGTTAAATAAATAATTATTAATTAAACAAGTGCCTATCACCTAATGTCACAAGGCGCTTACTGGCTACTCTTAAAAATAAATAATTATTGATAACACAAGCGTCTATCACCTCATAACCCGAGGCGCTTACTGACCACTCTGTTAAATTATTAATTATTAATAACACAAGTGCCTATCACCCAATGACCCAAGGCGCTCACTAGCCTCCCTGTTGAATAAATAATGGATAATAACACAAGCGCCTATCACCGAAAGACCCAAAGGCGCTTACTGGCCACTCTGTTGAATAAATAATTATTAATAATACAAGCGCCCATGACCCGATAACCCGGGGAACTTACTAGCCACTCTGTTAAATAAATAATGAATAATATCATAAGCGCCTATCACCCAATGACCCAAAGGCGCTTACTGGCTACTCTGAAGAATAAATAATTATTAATATCACAAGCGCCTATTACCCGATAACCTGGGGCACTTACTGACCACTCTGTTAAATTATTAATTATTAATAACACAAGCGCCTATCACCCAATGACCCAGGGCGCTTACTAGCCACCCTAATAAATAAATAATGGATAATAACACAAGCGCCTATTACCGAATGACCCAAAGGCGCTTACTAGCCACTCTGTTAAATAAATGATTATTAATAATATAAGCGCCCATGTTCCGATAAACCAGGGCACTTACTGGCCACTATGTTCAATAAATAATTATTAATTAAACAAGTGCCTATCACCTAATATCACAAGGCTTTCACTGGCTACTCTGAAAAATAAATAATTATGAATAACACAAGCGCCTATCACCTCATGACCCAGGGCGCTTACTGGCCTCTCTGTTAAATAAATAATTATTTATAACACAAGCTCCTATCACCGAATGACCCGGAGTGCTTACTGGCCACTATGTAAAATGGATAATTATTAATAATACAAGCGCCTATCACCCAATTACCCAGGGCGCTTACTGGCCACTCTGTTAAATAAATAATTATTTATAACACAAGCTCCTATCACCGAATGACCCGAAGCGCTCACTGGCCACTATGTAAAATGAATAATTATCAATAACACAAGCGCCTATCACCTAATGACCCAGGGCGCTAAATGGCCACTTTGTTAAATAAATATTTAATTATAACACAAGTGCCTATTACCTCATGACACTGGGCACTTACTGGCCACTCTTTAAAATGAATACTTATGAATAACACCAGCGCCTATCACCCGATAACCCGGGGCACTTACTGGCTACTCTTTTAAATGAATAATTATTGATAACACAAGCGCCTATCACCTCATGACCCGGAAGCTTACTGGGCACTCTGTTAAATAAATAATTATTAATAACACAAGCGCCAATTACCCAATAACCCAAAGCGCTTACTGGCCACCCTGTTAAGTAAATAATTATAAATATTACTAGTGATTATCACCTAATGAGACGGAGCGCTTTCTGGCCATTCTGTAAAACAAATAATTATTAATAACACAAGCGCCTATTACCTCATGACCCAGGGCTCTTACTGGCTACTCTGTTAAATAAATAATTATAAATAACACAAGCGCCTATCACCTCATGACCATGGGCGCTTACTGACCAATCTGTTAAAAAAATAATTGTTACTAACAACAGCGCCTATCACCCGATGACCCAGGACACTTACTAACTACTCTGTCAAATAAATAATTATTAATAACTTAAGCCTCTATCACCTCATAACCCGAGGCGCTTACTGGCCACTCAGTTAAATAAATAATTATTAATAACACAAGCGCCTATCACCTAATGACACGGGGCACTTACTGGCCACTCTCTAAAATAAATAATTATTAATAACACAAGCGCCTATCACCTCATGACCCAGGGCGCTTACTGGCTACTCTGTAAAATAAATAATTATTAATAACACAAGTGCCTATCACCTAATGACACAGGGTGCTTACTGGCCACTCTGTTAAATAAATAATAAATAATAACACAAGCGCCTATCACCTAATGACCCAAAGGCGCTTACTGGCCATTTTGTTGAATAAATAGTTATTAATATTACAAGTATCTATCACCTAATGACACGAGGCGCTTACTGGCCACTTTGTTAAATTATTAATTATTAATAACACAAGCGCCTATTACCCATTGACCCAGGGCGCTCACTAGCCACCCTGATAAATAGATAATGGATAATAACACAAGCGCCTATCACCGAATAACCCAAAGGCGCTTACTAGCCACTCTGTTAAATAAATAATTATTAATAATACAAGCGCCCATCACCCGATAACCTAGGGCACTTACTGGCCACTATGTTAAATGAATAATTATTAATTTAACAAGTTCCTATCACCTAATGTCACAAGGCGCTCACTGGCTACTCTGAAATATAAACAATTATTGATAACACAAGCGCATATCACCTTATGACCCAGGGGGCTTACTGGCCACTCTGTTAAATCAATAATTATTTATAACACAAGCTCCTTTTACCAAATGACCCGGAGCGCTTACTGGCCACTATGTAAAATAAATAATTATTAATAACACAAGCGCCTATCACCTCATGACCCAGGGCGCTAAATGGCCACTCTGTTAAATAAATATTTAATTATAACACAAGTGCCTATCACCTAAAGACACGGGGCACTTACTGGCCACTTTCTAAAATAAATAATTATTAATAACACAAGCGCCTATCACCTCATGACCCAGGGCGCTTACTGGCTACTCTGTAAAATGAATAATTATTAATAACACAAGTGCCTATCACCTAATGACACGGAGCGCTTACTGGCCACTTTGTTAAATAAATAATTATTAATAACACAAGCGCCTATCACCTAATGACCCAGGGCGCTTACTGGCCACCCTGTTAAATTAATAATCATAAATAACACAAGTGATTATCACCTAATGACACGCAGCGCTTTCTGGCCACTCTGTAAAACAAATAATTATTAATAACACAAGCGCCTATCACCTAATGACACGCAGCGCTTTCTGGCCACTCTGTAAAACAAATAATTATTAATAACACAAGCGCCTATCACCTCATGACCCGGGGCACTTACTGGCCACTCTCTAAAATAAATAATTATTAATAACACAAGCGCCTATCACCTAATGTCACAAGGCGCTCACTGGCTACTCTGAAATATAAACAATTATTGATAACACAAGCGCATATCACCTTATGACCCAGGGGGCTTACTGGCCACTCTGTTAAATCAATAATTATTTATAACACAAGCTCCTTTTACCAAATGACCCGGAGCGCTTACTGGCCACTCTGTTAAATAAATAATTATTAATAACACAAGTGCCTATCACCCGATAATCCGGGGCACTTACTGGCCACTTTGTTAAATAAATAATTATTAATTACATAAGTGATTAACACCTCATGACACGAAGAGCTTTCTGGCCACTCTGTAAAACGAATAATTTTTAATAACACAAGCGCCTATCACCTCATGACACGGGGCTCTTACTGGCTTCTCTGTTAAATGAATAATTATTGATAACACAAGTGCCTTTTACCTAATGACACGGAGCGCTTACTGGCCACTCTGTTAAATAAATAATTATTAATAACACAAGCGCCTATCACCCGATAACCCGGGGCACTTACTGGCCACTCTCTTAAATAAATAATCATTAATTACACAAGTGATTAACTTATTATGACACAAAGCGCTTTCTGGCCACTCTGTAAAACGAATAATTATTGATAACACAAGCGCCTATCACCTCATGACCCGGGGCTCTTACTGGCTTCTCTGTTAAATGAATAATTATTAATAACACAAGCGCCTATCACCTCATGACCATGGGCGCTTACTGATCACTCCGTTAAAAAAATAATTGTTACTAACAACAGCACCTTTTACCCGATGACCCAGGACACTTACTAACTACTCTGTTAAATAAATAATTATTAATAACACAAGCCTCTATCACCTCATAACCCGAGGCGATTACTGGGCACTCTGTTAAATAAATAATTATTAATAACACAAGCGCCTATCACCCAATAACCCAAGGCGCTTACTGGCCACCCTGTTAAATAAATAATTATGAATAACACAAGTGCCTATCACTTAATGACACGGGGCACTTACTGGCCACTCTCTGAAATAAACAATTATTAATAACACAAGCGCCTATCACCTCATGACCTAGGGCACTTACTGGCCACTCTGTTAAATAAATAATTATTAATAACACAAGCGCCTATTACCCGATAACCTGGGGCACTTACTAATCACTATGTTAAATAAATAATTATTAATAACACAAGCGCCTATAACCCGATAACCCGGGGCACTTACTGGCTACTCTGTTGAATAAATAATTATAAATACAACAAGTGATTATCACCTAACGACACGCAGCGCTTCCTGGCCACTCTGTAAAACAGATAATTATTAATAACACAAGCGCCTATCACCTTATGACCCGGGGCTCTTACTGGCTACTCTGTTAAAAATGAATAATTAATAATAACACAAGCGCCTATCACCTTATGACCATGGGCGCTTACTGACCACTCTGTTAAATGAATAATTATAAATACAACAAGTGATTAACCCCTAATGACACGCAGCGCTTCCTGGCGACTCTGTTAAATAAATAATAATTAATAACACAAGCGCCTATCACCCGATAACCCGGGGCACTTACTGGCTACTCTGTTGAATAAATAATTATTAATTACACAAGTAATTATCACCTAATGACCCGAAGGCGTTTACTGGCCACTTTGTTAAATAAATAATTATAAATAACACAAGTTCCGATTACCTAATGACACGAAGCGCTTACTGGCCTCTCTGTTAAATAAATAATTATTAATAACACAAGCGCCTATCACCCGATAACCCGGGAAATTTACTGGCCACTCTGTTAAATAAATAATGAATAATAACACAAGCGCCTATCACCCAATGTCCTAAAGGCGCCTACTGGCCATTTTGTTGAATTAATAGTTATTAATAACATAAGTGCCTATCACCTAATGACACGGGGCGCTTACTGGCCACTCTGTTAAATGAATAATTATAAATACAACAAGTGATTAACCCCTAATGACACGCAGCGCTTCCTGGCCACTCTGTAAAACAAATAATTATTAATAACACAAGCGCCTACCACCTTATGACCCGGGGCTCTTACTGGCTACTCTGTTAAAAATGAATAATTAATAATAACACAAGCGCCTATCACCTTATGACCATGGGCGCTTACTGACCACTCTGTTAAAAAAATAATTGTTAAAAACAACAGCGCCTATCACCCGATAACCCGGGCACTTACTGGCCACTCTGTTAAATAAATAATTATTAATTACACAAGTAATTATCACCTAATTACCCGAAGGCGCTTACTGGCCACTCTGTTAAATAAATAATTATTAATAACACAAGTTCCGATTACCTAATGACACGGAGCGCTTACTGGCCACTCTGTTAAATAAATAATTATTAATAACACAAGCGCCTATCACCCGATAACCCGGGGAACTTACTGGCCACTCTGTTAAATAAATAATGAATTATAACACAAGCACCTATCATTCAATGACCCAAAGGCGCTGACTGGCCATTTTGTTGAATAAATAGTTATTAATAACACAAGTGCCTATTACCTAATGTCACGGGGCGATTACTGGCCTTTCTGTTGAATTAATAATTAATCATAATACAAGCGCCCATCACCCGATAACCCAGGGCCCTTACTGGCCACTATGTTAAATAAATAATTATTAATTAAACAAGTGCCTATCACCTAATGTCACAAGGCGCTTACTGGCTACTCTTAAAAATAAATAATTATTGATAACACAAGCGTCTATCACCTCATAACCCGAGGCGCTTACTGACCACTCTGTTAAATTATTAATTATTAATAACACAAGTGCCTATCACCCAATGACCCAAGGCGCTCACTAGCCTCCCTGTTGAATAAATAATGGATAATAACACAAGCGCCTATCACCGAAAGACCCAAAGGCGCTTACTGGCCACTCTGTTGAATAAATAATTATTAATAATACAAGCGCCCATGACCCGATAACCCGGGGAACTTACTAGCCACTCTGTTAAATAAATAATGAATAATATCATAAGCGCCTATCACCCAATGACCCAAAGGCGCTTACTGGCCATTTTGTTGAATAAATAGTTATTAATAACACAAGTGCCTATTACCTAATGACACGGGGCGCTTACTGGCCACTCTGTTAAATAAATAAATATTAATAATACAAGTGCCCATCACCTGATAACCCAGGGCCCTAACTGGCCACTATGTTCAATAAATAATTATTAATTGAACAAGTGCCTATCACCTAATGTAACAAGGCGCTTACTGGCTACTCTGAAGAATAAATAATTATTAATATCACAAGCGCCTATTACCCGATAACCTGGGGCACTTACTGACCACTCTGTTAAATTATTAATTATTAATAACACAAGCGCCTATCACCCAATGACCCAGGGCGCTTACTAGCCACCCTAATAAATAAATAATGGATAATAACACAAGCGCCTATTACCGAATGACCCAAAGGCGCTTACTAGCCACTCTGTTAAATAAATGATTATTAATAATATAAGCGCCCATGTTCCGATAAACCAGGGCACTTACTGGCCACTATGTTCAATAAATAATTATTAATTAAACAAGTGCCTATCACCTAATATCACAAGGCTTTCACTGGCTACTCTGAAAAATAAATAATTATGAATAACACAAGCGCCTATCACCTCATGACCCAGGGCGCTTACTGGCCTCTCTGTTAAATAAATAATTATTTATAACACAAGCTCCTATCACCGAATGACCCGGAGTGCTTACTGGCCACTATGTAAAATGGATAATTATTAATAATACAAGCGCCTATCACCCAATTACCCAGGGCGCTTACTGGCCACTCTGTTAAATAAATAATTATTTATAACACAAGCTCCTATCACCGAATGACCCGAAGCGCTCACTGGCCACTATGTAAAATGAATAATTATCAATAACACAAGCGCCTATCACCTAATGACCCAGGGCGCTAAATGGCCACTTTGTTAAATAAATATTTAATTATAACACAAGTGCCTATTACCTCATGACACTGGGCACTTACTGGCCACTCTTTAAAATGAATACTTATGAATAACACCAGCGCCTATCACCCGATAACCCGGGGCACTTACTGGCTACTCTTTAAAATGAATAATTATTGATAACACAAGCGCCTATCACCTCATGACCCGGAAGCTTACTGGGCACTCTGTTAAATAAATAATTATTAATAACACAAGCGCCAATTACCCAATAACCCAAAGCGCTTACTGGCCACCCTGTTAAGTAAATAATTATAAATAACACTAGTGATTATCACCTAATGAGACGGAGCGCTTTCTGGCCATTCTGTAAAACAAATAATTATTAATAACACAAGCGCCTATTACCTCATGACCCAGGGCTCTTACTGGCTACTCTGTTAAATAAATAATTATAAATAACACAAGCGCCTATCACCTCATAACCCGAGGCGCTTACTGGCCACTCAGTTAAATAAATAATTATTAATAACACAAGCGCCTATCACCTAATGACACGGGGCACTTACTGGCCACTCTCTAAAATAAATAATTATTAATAACACAAGCGCCTATCACCTCATGACCCAGGGCGCTTACTGGCTACTCTGTAAAATAAATAATTATTAATAACACAAGTGCCTATCACCTAATGACACAGGGTGCTTACTGGCCACTCTGTTAAATAAATAATAAATAATAACACAAGCGCCTATCACCTAATGACCCAAAGGCGCTTACTGGCCATTTTGTTGAATAAATAGTTATTAATATTACAAGTGCCTATCACCTAATGACACGAGGCGCTTACTGGCCACTTTGTTAAATTATTAATTATTAATAACACAAGCGCCTATTACCCATTGACCCAGGGCGCTTACTAGCCACCCTGATAAATAGATAATGGATAATAACACAAGCGCCTATCACCGAATAACCCAAAGGCGCTTACTAGCCACTCTGTTAAATAAATAATTATTAATAATACAAGCGCCCATCACCCGATAACCTAGGGCACTTACTGGCCACTATGTTAAATGAATAATTATTAATTTAACAAGTTCCTATCACCTAATGTCACAAGGCGCTCACTGGCTACTCTGAAATATAAACAATTATTGATAACACAAGCGCATATCACCTTATGACCCAGGGGGCTTACTGGCCACTCTGTTAAATCAATAATTATTTATAACACAAGCTCCTTTTACCAAATGACCCGGAGCGCTTACTGGCCACTATGTAAAATAAATAATTATTAATAACACAAGCGCCTATCACCTCATGACCCAGGGCGCTAAATGGCCACTCTGTTAAATAAATATTTAATTATAACACAAGTGCCTATCACCTAAAGACACGGGGCACTTACTGGCCACTCTCTAAAATAAATAATTATTAATAACACAAGCGCCTATCACCTCATGACCCAGGGCGCTTACTGGCTACTCTGTAAAATGAATAATTATTAATAACACAAGTGCCTATCACCTAATGACACGGAGCGCTTACTGGCCACTTTGTTAAATAAATAATTATTAATAACACAAGCGCCTATCACCTAATGACCCAGGGCGCTTACTGGCAACCCTGTTAAATTAATAATCATAAATAACACAAGTGATTATCACCTAATGACACGCAGCGCTTTCTGGCCACTCTGTAAAACAAATAATTATTAATAACACAAGCGCCTATCACCTAATGACACGCAGCGCTTTCTGGCCACTCTGTAAAACAAATAATTATTAATAACACAAGCGCCTATCACCTCATGACCCGGGGCACTTACTGGCCACTCTCTAAAATAAATAATTATTAATAACACAAGCGCCTATCACCTAATGTCACAAGGCGCTCACTGGCTACTCTGAAATATAAACAATTATTGATAACACAAGCGCATATCACCTTATGACCCAGGGGGCTTACTGGCCACTCTGTTAAATCAATAATTATTTATAACACAAGCTCCTTTTACCAAATGAGCCGGAGCGCTTACTGGCCACTCTGTTAAATAAATAATTATTAATAACACAAGTGCCTATCACCCGATAATCCGGGGCACTTACTGGCCACTTTGTTAAATAAATAATTATTAATTACATAAGTGATTAACACCTCATGACACGAAGAGCTTTCTGGCCACTCTGTAAAACGAATAATTTTTAATAACACAAGCGCCTATCACCTCATGACACGGGGCTCTTACTGGCTACTCTGTTAAAATAAATAATTATAAATAACACAAGTGCCTATTACCTAATGACACGGAGCGCTTACTGGCCACTTTGTTAAATAAATAATTATTAATAACACAAGCGCCTATCACCCAATGACCCAGGGCGCTTACTGGCCACCCTGTTAAATTAATAATCATAAATAACACAAGTGATTATCACCTAATGACACGCAGCGCTTTCTGGCCACTCTGTAAAACAAATAATTATTAATAACACAAGCGCCTATCACCTCATGACCCGGGGCTCTTACTGGCTACTTTGTTAAATGAATAATTATTAATAACACAAGCGCCTATCACCTAATGACCATGGACGCTTACTGACCACTCTGTTAAAAAAATAATTGTTACTAACAACAGCGCCTATCACCCGATGACCCAGGACACTAACTAACTACTCTGTTAAATAAATAATTATTAATAACACAAGCCTCTATCATCTCATAACCCGAGGCAATTACTGGGCACCTTGTTGAATAAATAATTATTAATAACACAAGCGCCTATCACCCAATAACCCAGGGCGCTTACTGGCCACCCTGTTGAATTAATAATTATAAATAACACAAAAGAAAATCACCTAATGACACGGAGCGCTTTCTGGCCACTCTGTAAAACAAATAATTATTAATAACACAAGCGCCTAACACCTCATGACCCGGGGCTCTTACTGGCTACTCTGTTAAAATGAATAATTATTAATAACACAAGTGCCTATCACCTAAAGACACGGGGCGCTTACTGGCCACTCTGTTAAATAATTAATTATTAATAACACAAGCGCCTATCACCCGATAACCCGGGGCACTTACCGGCCACTCTATTAAATAAATAATTATTAATTACACAAGTGATTATTACCTCATGACACGAAGCGCTTTCTGGCCACTCTGTAATACGAATAATTATTAATAACACAAGCGCCTATCACCCAATAACCCAGGGCGCTTACTGGCCACCCTGTTAAATTAATAATTATAAATAACACAAGTGATTATCACCTAATGACACGCAGCGCTTTTTATTCACTCTGTAAAACAAATAATTTTTAATAACACAAGCGCCTATCACCTTATGACCCGGGGCTGTTCCTGGCTACTCTGTAAAATGAATAATTATTAATAACACAAGTGCCTATCACCTAATGACACGGGGCACTTACTGGCCACTCTGTTAAATAAATAATTATTAATAACACAAGCGCCTATCACCCGATAACCCGGGGCACTTACTGGCCACTTTGTTAAATAAATAACTATTAATAACACAAGCCTCTATCATCTCATAACCTGAGGCAATTACTGGGCACCTTGTTGAATAAATAATTATTAATAACACAAGCGCCTATCACCCAATAACCCAGGGCGCTTACTGGCCACCCTGTTGAATTAATAATTATAAATAACACAAAAGAAAATCACCTAATGACACGCAGCGCTTCCTGGCCACTCTGTAAAACAAATAATTATTAATAACACAAGCGCCTATCACCTCATGACCCGGGGCTCTTACTGGCTACTTTGTTAAATGAATAATTATTAATAACACAAGCGCCTATCACCTAATGACCATGGGCGCTTACTGACCACTCTGTTAAAAAAATAATTGTTACTAACAACAGCGCCTATCACCCGATGACCCAGGACACTTACTAACTACTCTGTTAAATAAATAATTATTAATAACACAAGCCTCTATCATCTCATAACCCGAGGCAATTACTGGGCACCTTGTTGAATAAATAATTATTGATAACACAAGCGCCTATTACCCAATAACCCAGGGCGCTTACTGGCCACCCTGTTGAATTAATAATTATAAATAACACAAAAGAAAATCACCTAATGACACGGAGCGCTTTCTGGCCACTCTGTAAAACAAATAATTATTAATAACACAAGCGCCTAACACCTCATGACCCGGGGCTCTTACTGGCTACTCTGTTAAAATGAATAATTATTAATAACACAAGTGCCTATCACCTAAAGACACGGGGCGCTTACTGGCCACTCTGTTAAATAATTAATTATTAATTACACAAGTGATTATTACCTCATGATACGAAGCGCTTTCTGGCCACTCTGTAATACGAATAATTAATAATAACACAAGCGCCTATCACCCAATAACCCAGGGCGCTTACTGCCCACCCTGTTAAATTAATAATTATAAATAACACAAGTGATTATCACCTAATGACACGGAGCGCTTTCTGGCCACTCTGTAAAACAAATAATTTTTAATAACACAAGCGCCTATCACCTCATGACCCGGGGCTGTTCCTGGCTACTCTGTTAATCAAATAATTATTAATAATACAAGTGATTATCACCCGATAACCCAGGACACTTACTGGCCACCCTGTTAAATTAATAATTATAAATAACACAAGTGATTATCACCTAATGACACGGAGCGCTTTCTGGCCACTCTTTAAAACAAATAATTATTAATAACACAAGCGCCTATCACCTCATGACCCGGAGCTATTACTGGCTACTCTTTTAAAATGAATAATTATTAATAACACAAGTGCCTATCACCTAATGACACGGGGCGCTTACTGGCCACTCTATTGAATAAATAATTATTAATAACACAAGCGCCTATCACCCGATAACCCAGGGCACTTACTGGCCACTCTGTTGAATAAATAATTATTAATTACACGAGTGATAAACACCTCATGACACGAAGAGCTTTCTGGCCACTCTGTAAAACGAATAATTTTTAATAACACAAGCGCCTATAACCTCATGACCTGGGGCTCTTACTGGCTACTCTGTTAAAATGAATAATTATTAATAACACAAGCACCTATCACCCAATGACCACGGACGCTTACTGGCCACCCTGTTAAATTAATAATTATAAATAACACAAGTGATTATCACCTAATGACACGCAGCGCTTTCTGGCGACTCTGTAAAACAAAAAATTATTAATAACACAAGCGCCTATCGCCTCATGACCCGGGGCTCTTACTGGCTACTTTGTTAAATGAATAATTATAATGACCACAAGCGCCTATCACCTCATGACCATGGGCGCTTACTGACCACTCTGTTAAGAAAATAATTGTTACTAACAACAGCGCCTATCACCCGATGACCCAGGACACTTACTAACTACTCTGTTAAACAAATAATTATTAATAACACAAGCCTCGATTACCTCATAACCTGAGGCGCTTACTGGCCACTATGTTAAATAAATAATTAATTATTAAACAAGTGCCTATCACCTAATGTCACGAGGCGCTTACTGGCTACTCTGAAAAATAAATAATTATTAATAACACAAGCGTCTATCTTCCAATAACCTGGGGGGCTTACTAGCCACTCTATTACGTAAATAATTATCCATAACACAAGCTCCTATCACCGAATGACCTGAAGCGCTTCTTGGCCACTATGTAAAATGAATAATTATTAATAACACAAGCGCCTATCATCTCATGACCCGGGGCGCCTACTGGCTACTCTGTAAAATAAATAATTATTAATAACACAAGCGCCTATTACCCAATAACCTGGGGCGCTTACTAGCTACTCCGTCAAATAAATAATTATTAATAACACAAGCGCCTATTACCCGATAACCCGGGGCACTTACTGGCCACTCTGTTAAATAAGTAATTATTAATAACACAAGCTACTATCACCCGATATCCCAGGGATCTTACTGGCCATTCTGTTACATAAACAATAAATAATAACACAAGCGCCTATCACCCAATGACCCAAAGGCGCTTACTGGCCACTTTGTTAAATAAACAGTTATTAATAACACAAGTGCCTATCACCTCATGACACGGGGCGCTTACTAGCCACTCTGTTAAATAAATAATTATTAATCATACAAGCGCCCATCACCTGATTACCCAGGGCACTTACTGGCCACTCTGTTAAATAAATAATTATTAATTACACAAAAGATTAACACCTCATGACCCGGGGCTCTTACTGGCTACTCTGTTAAATAAATAATTATAAATAACACAAGCGCCTATCACCTTATGACCTTGGGCGCTTACTGACCAATCTGTTGAAAAAATAATTGTTACTAACAACAGCGCCTATCACCCGATGACCCAGGACACTTACTAACTACTCTGTCAAATAAATAATTATTAATAACTTAAGCCTCTATCACCTCATAACCTGAGGCGCTTACTGGCCACTCTCTAAAATAAATAATTATTAATAACACAAGCGCCTATCACCTCATGACCCAGGGCGCTTACTGGCTACTCTGTAAAATAAATAATTATTAATAACACAAGTGCCTATCACCTAATGACACAGGGTGCTTACTGGCCACTCTGTTAAATGAATAATAAATAATAACACAAGCGCCTATCACCTAATGACCCAAAGGCGCTTACTGGCCATTTTGTTGAATAAATAGTTATTAATATTACAAGTGCCTATCACCTAATGACACGAGGCGCTTACTGGTCACTTTGTTAAATTATTAATTATTAATAACACAAGCGCCTATTACCCATTGACCCAGGGCGCTTACTAGCCACCCTGATAAATAGATAATGGATAATAACACAAGCGCCTATCACCGAATAACCCAAAGGCGCTTACTAGCCACTCTGTTAAATAAATAATTATTAATAATACAAGCGCCCATCACCCGATAACCTAGGGCACTTACTGGCCACTATGTTAAATGAATAATTATTAATTTAACAAGTTCCTATCACCTAATGTCACAAGGCGCTCACTGGCTACTCTGAAATATAAACAATTATTGATAACACAAGCGCATATCACCTTATGACCCAGGGCGCTAAATGGCCACTCTGTTAAATAAATATTTAATTATAACACAAGTGCCTATCACCTAATGACACGGGGCACTTACTGGCCACTCTCTAAAATAAATAATTATTAATAACACAAGCGCCTATCACCTCATGACCCAGGGCGCTTACTGGCTACTCTGTAAAATGAATAATTATTAATAACACAAGTGCCTATCACCTAATGACACGGGGCACTTACTGGCCACTCTGTTAAATAAATAATTATTAATAACACAAGCGCCTATCACCTCATGACCCAGGGCGCTTACTGGCTACTCTGTAAAATGAATAATTATTAATAACACAAGTGCCTATCACCTAATGACACGGGGCACTTACTGGCCACTCTGTTAAATAAATAATTATTAATAACACAAGCGCCTATCACCCGAAGACCCAGGACACTTACTAACTACTCTGTTAAATAAATAATTATTAATAACACAAGCCTCTATCATCTCATAACCCGAGGCAATTACTGGGCACCTTGTTGAATAAATAATTATTAATAACACAAGCGCCTATCACCCAATAACCCAGGGCGCTTACTGGCCACCCTGTTGAATTAATAATTATAAATAACACAAAAGAAAATCACCTAATGACACGCAGCGCTTTCTGGCCACTCTGTAAAACGAATAATTATTAATAACACAAGCGCCTATCACCTCATGACCCGGGGCTCTTACTGGCTACTTTGTTAAATGAATAATTATTAATAACACAAGCGCCTATCACCTAATGACCATGGGCGCTTACTGACCACTCTGTTAAAAAAATAATTGTTACTAACAACAGCGCCTATCACCCGATGACCCAGGACACTTACTAACTACTCTGTTGAATAAATAATTATTAATAACACAAGCCTCTATCATCTCATAACCCGAGGCAATTACTGGGCACCTTGTTGAATAAATAATTATTAATAACACAAGCCTCTATCATCTCATAACCCGAGGCAATTACTGGGCACCTTGTTGAATAAATAATTATTAATAACACAAGCGCCTATCACCCAATAACCCAGGGCGCTTACTGGCCACCCTGTTGAATTAATAATTATAAATAACACAAAAGAAAATCACCTAATGACACGCAGCGCTTTCTGGCCACTCTGTAAAACGAATAATTATTAATAACACAAGCGCCTATCACCTCATGACCCGGGGCTCTTACTGGCTACTCTGTTAAAATGAATAATTATTAATAACACAAGTGCCTATCACCTAAAGACACGGGGCGCTTACTGGCCACTCTGTTAAATAATTAATTATTAATAACACAAGCGCCTATCACCCGATAACCCGGGGCACTTACCGGCCACTCTGTTAAATAAATAATTATTAATTACACAAGTGATTATTACCTCATGACACGAAGCGCTTTCTGGCCACTCTGTAATACGAATAATTATTAATAACACAAGCGCCTATCACCCAATAACCCAGGGCGCTTACTGGCCACCCTGTTAAATTAATAATTATAAATAACACAAGTGATTATCACCTAATGACACGGAGCGCTTTCTGGCCACTCTGTAAAACAAATAATTTTTAATAACACAAGCGCCTATCACCTCATGACCCGGGGCTGTTTCTGGCTACTCTGTTAATCAAATAATTATTAATAATACAAGTGATTATCACCCGATAACCCAGGACACTTACTGGCCACCCTGTTAAATTAATAATTATAAATAACACAAGTGATTATCACCTAATGACACCGAGCGCTTTCTGGCCACTCTTTAAAACAAATAATTATTAATAACACAAGCGCCTATCACCTCATGACCCGGAGCTATTACTGGCTACTCTTTTAAAATGAATAATTATTAATAACACAAGTGCCTATCACCTAATGACACGGGGCGCTTACTGGCCACTCTATTGAATAAATAATTATTAATAACACAAGCGCCTATCACCCGATAACCCGGGGCACTTACTGGCCACTCTGTTGAATAAATAATTATTAATTACACAAGAGATAAACACCTCATGACACGAAGAGCTTTCTGGCCACTCTGTAAAACGAATAATTTTTAATAACACAAGCGCCTATAACCTCATGACCTGGGGCTCTTACTGGCTACTCTGTTAAAATGAATAATTATTAATAACACAAGTGCCTATTACCTAATGACACGGGGCGCTTACTGGCCACTCTGTTACATAAATAATTATTAATCACACAAGCACCTATCACCCAATGACCCAGGACGCTTACTGGCCACCCTGTTAAATTAATAATTATAAATAACACAAGTGATTATCACCTAATGACACGCAGCGCTTTCTGGCCACTCTGTAAAACAAATAATTATTAATAACACAAGCGCCTATCGCCTCATGACCCGGGGCTCTTACTGGCTACTTTGTTAAATAAATAATTATAATGACCACAAGCGCCTATCACCTCATGACCATGGGCGCTTACTGACCACTCTGTTAAGAAAATAATTGTTACTAACAACAGCGCCTATCACCCGATGACCCAGGACACTTACTAACTACTCTGTTAAACAAATAATTATTAATAACACAAGCCTCGATTACCTCATAACCTGAGGCGCTTACTGGCCACTATGTTAAATAAATAATTAATTATTAAACAAGTGCCTATCACCTAATGTCACGAGGCGCTTACTGGCTACTCTGAAAAATAAATAATTATTAATAACACAAGCGTCTATCACCCAATAACCTGGGGCGCTTACTAGCCACTCTATTACGTAAATAATTATCCATAACACAAGCTCCTATTAATGCCAAAAAGGCGCGCGGTCGTGGCAACCGACCCCTTTTCCGGTTATCGGAAGGTGCTGCGATCGAGCGGGCAATTTGGTCTGAGTCGGTATAGTCGGCCCCTTTCCGGGCTAATGAAGCCGGAAAGAGAGTCCTCGGCACGTTAAATCAGATGATGGCCCTGAAAAGGGCCGATTGGCGATTCGTTTGCTGCGCCGAGGCGGTCTGATGATCCTACCGCCTGCCTTCTGAGTCCGGGTCTGCGTCCAAAAAGATGGTCTCCCGGGAGGAGTCAGGCTTTGCCGAGACGAGGAGACGCCGTTTTATCCGGCTGAGCCGTCTAGGATCTCGCAACCCTTGGGGGTCTCTTCTTTGGACCTGGAGTCGGCCGGGGGGTGTTTCGGCGTAGGGACGGCGTGCCGGGGAAGGCCGGAATTCGGGCACAGTCGGGATCCGTTTTCCTGCTGGGTCTCTTGATCCCTTTCTGCTCTCCTCTAGCGCGGCTCGGAGATCTATGACCCTCCTCGACGTTCGGAACTTCCCCTGGTCGGGTCTGCGTGACCTTGGCCCAACCAATGCTCGTGCTGATGAGGTGGCGGCCGGGGGTGAGGCTTCGGAGACTTCGTGGGGCTCTCCTGGTGGCGGGCTGGCCCGAGACTGTCCCCGGAGGAGGGTACTTGAAGAAGGGATGACCACCACGCTCCGGATCTGAGGGATTGATCTGGCCGTATGGGCCGGGTGTCTCCGCGTGTTGCGCTTAAGGCGCTGTTGTTCAGAGCGCTTTTTCTTCCGGGGTCGGCCTTCGTTAGGCACTGGGAGAACTGCGGCAGCGGTTCCCGGTTGCTCCTCGGAGTAGAGTAGCGACCGAAGCTCTTCGGTGCTCAGGAGCCGCGTGGCTGCGATGTTAAGGAAAGCCAGCGTCGTACCTGGGGAGTCGCAGGGATGAGTTGGATGGTGGTCCCGGAAATGATGCTCGAGAACGCCAGATGTAGGAGTACAAGATCTTTTTATTCAGTGAATGCCCTAGTCGGATTACCTCGGAAATACAGTAGTGGTCGGGGTTGTGAAAGTCCTGCTCGGTAGCCGGTGATCCAGCTGTCCGGAGGAACGTCCGTTCGCCACTGTCGTGCGAAACCGACTGCCCCGAATAAAGAAAAGACGCCCCCTTATATCCACCTAGCTTAGTGGAGGGGGTAGACTTTGGTGCCTGTACTCTTGCAGCGTGGAGGGGGCAACTAATGCTTCTGCATTGTGGAGGGGGTAACCGTGCGCAAGTGCATCGGCCCCTCTTAGGGTTATCACTATCACCGAATGACCTGAAGCGCTTTCTGGCCACTATGTAAAATGAATAATTATTAATAACACAAGCGCCTATCATCTCATGACCCGGGGCGCCTACTGGCTACTATGTAAAATAAATAATTATTAATAACACAAGCGCCTATTACCCAATAACCTGGGGCGCTTACTAGCTACTCCGTAAAATAAATAATTATTAATAACACAAGCGCCTATCACCCGATAACCCGGGGCACTTACTGGCCACTCTGTTAAATAAGTAATTATTAATAACACAAGCTACTATCACCCGATATCCCAGGGATCTTACTGGCCATTCTGTTACATAAACAATAAATAATAACACAAGCGCCTATCACCCAATGACCCAAAGGCGCTTACTGGCCACTTTGTTAAATAAACAGTTATTAATAACACAAGTGCCTATCACCTCATGACACGGGGCGCTTACTAGCCACTCTGTTAAATAAATAATTATTAATCATACAAGCGCCCATCACCTGATTACCCAGGGCACTTACTGGCCACTCTGTTAAATAAATAATTATTAATTACACAAAAGATTAACACCTCATGACACGAAGCGCTTTCTGGCCACTCTGTAAAACGAATTATTATTAACACAAAAGCCTATCACCCAATGACCCGGGGCGCTTACTGGCCTCTCTGTAAAATGAATAATTATAAATAACACAAGCGCCTATCACCCAATAACCTGGGGCGCTTACTAGCAACTCCGTTAAGAAAATAATTATTAATAACTTAAGTGCCTATCACCTAATGACACGGGGCGCTTACTGGCCACTCTGTTAAATAAATAATTATTAATAATACAAGTGCCCATCACCCGATAACCCGGGGAACTTACTGGCCACTCTGTTAAATAAATAATGAATAATAACACAAGCGCCTATCACCTAATGACCCAAAGGCGCTTACTGGCGATTTTGTTAAATAAATAGTTATTAATAAATCAAGTTTCTATAACCTAATGACACGGGGCGCTTACTGGCCACTCTGTTAAATAAATAATTTTTAATAATACAAGCGCCTATCACCTAATGACCCAGGGCGCTTACTGGCCACCCTGTTAAATAAATAATTATAAATAACACAAGTGATTATCACCTAATGAGACGGAGTGCTTTCTGGCCACTCTGTAAAACGAATAATTATTAATAACACAAGCGCCTATCACCTCATGACCCGGGGCACTTACTGGCTATTTTGTTTTATAAATAATTATTAATTACACAAGTAATTATCACCTAATGACTTGAAGGTGCTTACTGGCCACTTTGTTGAATAAATAATTATTAATAACACAAGTTCTGATTACCTAATGACACGGAGCGCTTACTGGCCACTCTGATAAATAAATAATTATTAATAACACAAGCGCCTATCACCCAAAAACCCGGGGAACTCACTGGCCACTCTGTTAAATAAATGATGAATGATAACACAAGCACCTATCACCCAATGACCCAAAGGCGCTTACTGGCCATTTTGTTGAATAAATAATTATTAATAACACAAGTTCTGATTACCTAATGACACAGAGCGCTTACTGGCCACTCTGTTAAATAAATAATTATTAATAACACAAGCTACTATTTCCCGATAACCCAGGGAACTTACTGGCCATTCTGTTAAATAAACAATAAATAATAACACAAGCGCCCATCGGCCGATAACCCAGGGCACTTACTGGCCACTATGTTAAATAAATAATTAATTATTAAACAAGTGCCTATCACCTAATGTCACAAGGCGCTTACTGGCTACTCTGAAAAATAAATAATTATTAATAACACAAGCGTCTATCACCTCATAACCCGAGGCGCTTACTGACTACTTTGTAGAATAAATAATTATTTATAACACAAGCGCCCATCACCTAATGACCCAATGTGCTAACTAGCCACTCTGTAAAAAAAATTTTTATTAATAACATAAGTGCCTATCACCTCATGACCCGGGGCACTTACTAGCCACTCTATTACGTAAATAATTATCCAAAACACAAGCTCCTACCAATAAATGACCTGAAGCGCTTACTGGCCACTATGTAAAATGAATAATTATTAATAACACAAGCGCCTATCATCTCATGACCCGGGGCGCCTACTGGCTACTCTGTAAAATAAATAATTATTAATAACACAAGCGCCTATTACCCAATAACCTGGGGCGCTTAGTAGCTACTCCGTCAAATAAATAATTATTAATAACACAAGCGCCTATCATTCGATAACCCGGGGCACTTACTGGCCACTCTGTTAAATAAATAATTATTAATAACACAAGCTACTATCACCCGATAACCCAGGGAACTTACTGGCCATTCTGTTACATAAACAATAAATAATAACACAAGCGCCTATCACCCAATGACCCAAAGGCGCTTACTGGCCACTTTGTTAAATAAATAGTTATTAATAACACAAGTGCCTATCACCTCATGACACGGGGCGCTTACTAGCCACTCTGTTAAATAATTAATTATTAATCATACATGCGCCCATCACCCGATTACCCGGGGCACTTACTGGCCACTCTGTTAAATAAATAATTATTAATAACACAAGCTACTATCACCCGATAACTTAGGGAACTTACTTGCCAGTCTGTTAAATAAACAATAAATAATAACACAAGCGCCTATCACCCAATGACCCAAAGGCGCTTACTGGTCACTCTGTTAAATAAATGATTATTAATTACACAAGTGATTAACACCTCATGACACGAAGAGCTTTCTGGCCACTATGTAAAACGAATAATTATTAATAACACAAGCGCCTATAACCTCATGACCTGGGGCTCTTACTGGCTACTCTGTTAAAATGAATAATTATTAATAACACAAGTGCCTATTACCTAATGACACGGGGCGCTTACTGGCCACTCTGTTAAATAAATAATTATTAATAACACAAGCACCTATCACCCAATGACCCAGGACGCTTACTGGCCACCCTGTTAAATTAATAATTATAAATAACACAAGTGATTATCACCTAATGACACGCAGCGCTTTCTGGCCACTCTGTAAAACAAATAATTATTAATAACACAAGCGCCTATCGCCTCATGACCCGGGGCTCTTACTGGCTACTTTGTTAAATGAATAATTATTAATAACACAAGCACCTATCACCTCATGACCATGGGCGCTTACTGACCACTCTGTTAAGAAAATAATTGTTACTAACAACAGCGCCTATCATTCGATGACCCAGGACACTTACTAACTACTCTGTTAAACAAATAATTAATAATAACACAAGCCTCGATTACCTCATAACCTGAGGCGCTTACTGGCCACTCTGTTGAATAAATAATTATTAATAACATAAGTTCTGATTACCTAATGACACGGAGCGCTTACTGGCTACTCTGAAAAATAAATAATTATTAATAACACAAGCGCCTATTACCCAATAACCTGGGGCGCTTACTAGCCACTCTATTACGTAAATAATTATCCATAACACAAGCTCCTATCACCGAATGACCTGAAGCGCTTACTGGCCACTATGTAAAATGAATAATTATTAATAACACAAGCGCCTATCATCTCATGACCCGGTGCGCCTACTGGCTACTCTGTAAAATAAATAATTATTAATAACACAAGCGCCTATTACCCAATAACCTGGGGCGCTTACTAGCTACTCCGTCAAATAAATAATTATTAATAACACAAGCGCCTATCACCCGATAACCCGGGGCACTTACTGGCCACTCTGTTAGATAAATAATGAATAATAACACAAGCGCCTATCACCTAATGACCCAAAGGCGCTTACTGGCCATTTTGTTAAATAAATAGTTATTAATAAATCAAGTTTCTATAACCTAATGACACGGGGCGCTTACTGGCCACTCTGTTAAATAAATAATTTTTAATAATACAAGCGCCTATCACCCAATAACCCAGGGCGCTTACTGGCCACCCTGTTAAATAAATAATTATAAATAACACAAGTGATTATCACCTAATGACACAGAGCGCTTACTGGCCACTCTGTTAAATAAATAATTATTAATAACACAAGCTACTATTTCCCGATAACCCAGGGAACTTACTGGCCATTCTGTTAAATAAACAATAAATAATAACACAAGCGCCCATCGGCCGATAACCCAGGGCACTTACTGGCCACTATGTTAAATAAATAATTAATTATTAAACAAGTGCCTATCACCTAATGTCACAAGGCGCTTACTGGCTACTCTGAAAAATAAATAATTATTAATAACACAAGCGTCTATCACCTCAAAACCCGAGGCGCAAACTGACTACTCTGTAGAATAAATAATTATTTATAACACAAGCGCCTATCACCTAATGACCCGGTGCGCTAACTGGCCACTCTGTAAAAAAAATTTTTATTAATAACATAAGTGCCTATCACCTCATGACCCGGGGCACTTACTAGCCACTCTATTACGTAAATAATTATCCAAAACACAAGCTCCTATTACCGAATGACCTGAAGCGCTTACTGGCCACTATGTAAAATGAATAATTATTAATAACACAAGCGCCAATCATCTCATGACCCGAAGCGCCTACTGGCTACTCTGTATAATAAATAATTATTAATAACACAAGCGCCTATTACCCAATAACCTGGGGCGCTTAGTAGCTACTCCGTCAAATAAATAATTATTAATAACACAAGCGCCTATCATTCGATAACCCGGGGCACTTACTGGCCACTCTGTTAAATAAATAATTATTAATAACACAAGCTACTATCACCCGATAACCCAGGGAACTTACTGGCCATTCTGTTACATAAACAATAAATAATAACACAAGCGCCTATCACCCAATGACCCAAAGGCGCTTACTGGCCACTTTGTTAAATAAATAGTTATTAATAAAACAAGTGCCTATCACCTCATGACACGGGGCGCTTACTAGCCACTCTGTTAAATAAATAATTATTAATCATACATGCGCCCATCACCCGATTACCCGGGGCACTTACTGGCCACTCTGTTAAATAAATAATTATTAATAACACAAGCTACTATCACCCGATAACCCAGGGAACTTACTGGCCAGTCTGTTAAATAAACAATAAATAATAACACAAGCGCCTATCACCCAATGACCCAAAGGCGCTTACTGGCCACTCTGTTAAATAAATGATTATTAATTACACAAGTGATTAACACCTCATGACACGAAGAGCTTTCTGGCCACTATGTAAAACGAATAATTTTTAATAACACAAGCGCCTATAACCTCATGACCTGGGGCTCTTACTAGCTACTCTGTTAAAACGAATAATTATTAATAACACAAGTGCCTATTACCTAATGACACGGGGCGCTTACTGGCCACTTTGTTAAATAAATAATTATTAATAACACAAGCACCTATCACCCAATGACCCAGGACGCTTACTGGCCACCCTGTTAAATTAATAATTATAAATAACACAGGTGATTATCACCTAATGACACGCAGCGCTTTCTGGCCACTCTGTGAAACAAATAATTATTAATAACACAAGCGCCTATCGCCTCATGACCCGGGGCTCTTACTGGCTACTTTGTTAAATGAATAATTATTAATAACACAAGCGCCTATCACCTTATGACCATGGGCGCTTACTGACCACTCTGTTAAGAAAATAATTTTTACTAACAACAGCGCCTATCACCCGATGACCCAGGACACTTACTAACTACTCTGTTAAACAAATAATTATTAATAACACAAGCCTCAATTACCTCATAACCTGAGGCGCTTACTGGCCACTCTGTTGAATAAATAATTATTAATAACACAAGTTCTGATTACCTAATGACACGGAGCGCTTACTGGCCACTCTGATAAATAAATAATTATTAATAACACAAGCGCCTATCACCCAAAAACCCGGGGAACTCACTGGCCACTCTGTTAAATAAATAATGAATAATAACACAAGCGCCTATCACCCAATGACCCAAAGGCGCTTACTGGCCATTTTGTTGAATAAATAATTATTAATAACACAAGTTCTGATTACCTTATGACACGGAGCGCTTACTGGCCACTCTGTTAAATAAATAATTATTAATAACACAAGCTACTATCACCCGATAACCCTGGGAACTTACTGGCCATTCTGTTAAATAAACAATAAATAATAACACAAGCGCCCATCACCCGATAACCCAGGGAACTTACTGGCCACTATGTTAAATAAATAATTAATTATTAAACAAGTGCCTATCACCTAATGTCACGAGGCGCTTACTGGCTACTTTGAAAAATAAATAATTATTAATAACACAAGCGTCTATTACCCAATAACCTGGGGCGCTTACTAGCCACTCTATTACGTAAATAATTATCCATAACACAAGCTCCTATCACTGAATGACCTGAAGCGCTTACTGGCCACTATGTAAAATGAATGATTATTAATAACACAAGCGCCTATCATCTCATGACCCGGGGCGCCTACTGGCTACTCTGTAAAATAAATAATTATTAATAACACAAGCGCCTATTACCCAATAACCTGGGGCGCTTACTAGCTACTCCGTCAAATAAATAATTATTAATAACACAAGCGCCTATCAACCGATAACCCAGGGCACTTACTGGCCACTCTGTTAAATAAATAATTATTAATAACACAAGCTACTATCACCCGATAACCCAGGGAACTTACTGGCCATTCTGTTACATAAACAATAAATAATAACACAAGCGCCTATCACCCAATGACCCAAAGGCGCTTATTGGCCACTTTGTTAAATAAATAGTTATTAATAACACAAGTGCCTATCACCCGATAACCCAGGGATCTTACTGGCCATTCTGTTAAATAAACAATAAATAATAACACAAGCGCCTATCACCCAATGACCCAAAGGCGCTTACTGGCCACTTTGTTAAATAAACAGTTATTAATAACACAAGTGCCTATCACCTCATGACACGGGGCGCTTACTAGCCACTCTGTTAAATAAATAATTATTAATAATACAAGTGCCCATCACCCGATAACCCGGGGAACTTACTGGCCACTCTGTTAAATAAATAATGAATAATAACACAAGCGCCTATCACCCAATAACCCAAACGCGCTTACTGGCCATTTTGTTGAATAAATAGTTATTAATAACACAAGTGCCTATCACCTAATGACACGGGGCGCTCACTGGCTACTCTGAAAAATAAATAATTATTAATAACACAAGCGCCTATCACCTCATAACCCAGGGCGCTTACTTGCCACTCTGTTAAATAAATAATTATTTATAACACGAGCGCCTATCACCTCATAACCCAGGGCGCTTACTTGCCACTCTGTTAAATAAATAATTATTTATAACACGAGCGCCTATCACCTCATGACCCAGGGCGCTAAATGGCCACTCTCTAAAATAAATAATTATTAATAACACAAGTGCCTATCACCTAATAATACGTGGAGCTTACTGGCCACTCTGTTAAATAAATAATTATTAATAACACAAGTGCCTATCACCTAATGACACGGGGCGCTTACTGGCCACTCTGTTAAATAAATAATTATTATTTACACAAGTGATTAACACCTTATGACACGAAGCGCTTTCTGGCCACTCTGTAAAACGAATAATTATTAATAACACAAGCGCTTATCACCTCATGACCCGGGGCTCTGACTGGCTACTCTGTTAAAAGAATGATTATTAATAACACAAGCGCCTATCACCTCATGACCATGGGCGCTTACTGACCACTCTGTTTAAAAAATAATTGTTACTAACAACAGCTTCTATCACCCAATGACTTAGGACACTTACTAACTACTCTGTTGAACAAATAATTATTAATAACACAAGCCTTTATCACCTCATAACTCGGGACACTTACTAACTACTCTGTAAAATAAATAATTATTAATAACACAAGCGCCTATCACCCGATAACCCGGGGCACTTACTGGCCAATCTGTTAAATAAATAATTATTAATTACACAAGTTATTATCACCTAATGACTTAAAGGCGCTTACTGGCCACTCTGTTAGATAAATAATTATTAATAACACAAGTTCTGATTACCTAATGACACGGAGCGCTTACTGGCCACTCTGATAAATAAATAATTATTAATAACACAAGCGCCTATCATCTTAAAACCCAGGGAACTCACTGGCCACTCTGTTAAATAAATAATGAATAATAACACAAGCGCCTATCACCTAATGACCCAAAGGCGCTTACTGGCCATTTTGTTGAATAAATAATTATTAATAACACAAGTTCTCATTACCTAATGACACGGAGCGCTTACTGGCCACTCTGTTAAATAAATAATTATTAATAACTTAAGCTACTATCACCCGATAACCCAGGGAACTTACTGGCCATTCTGTTAAATAAACAATAAATAATAACACAAGCGCCCATCACCCGATAACCCAGGGCACTTACTGGCCACTATGTTAAATAAATAATTAATTATTAAACAAGTGCCTATCACCTAATGAAACGGAGCGCTTACTGGCCACTCTGTTAAATAAGTAATTATTAATAACACAAGCGCCTACCACCCTATAACCCGGGGAGCTTACTGGCCACTCTGTTAAATAAATAATGAATAATAACACAAGCGCCTATCACCCAATGACCCAGAGGCGCTTACTGGCCATTTTGTTGAATAAGAGTTATTAATAACACAAGCGTCTATCACCTCATAACCCGAGGCGCTTACTGACCACTCTGTAGAATAAATAATTACTTATAACACAAGCGCCCATCACCTAATGTCCCGGTGCGCTAACTGGCCACTTTGTGAAAAAAATATATATTAATAACATAAGTGCCTATCACCTCATGACCCGAGGCACTTACTAGCCACTCTATTACATAAATAATTATTCATAACACAAGCTTCTATCACCGAATGACCTGGAACGCTTACTGGCCACTATGTAAAATGAATAATTATTAATAACACAAGCCTCTATCACCTCATAACCCAAGGCGCTTACTGGCCACTCTGTTAAATAAATAACCATTAATATCACAAGCGCCTATCACCCAATGACCCAGGGCTCTTACTGGCTACTCTGTTAAAAATGAATAATTAAAAATAACACAAGCGCTTATCACCTTATGACCATGGGCGCTTACTGACCACTCTGTTGAATAAATAATTGTTAATAACAACAGCGCCTTTCACCCGATGACCCGGGACACTTACTAACCACTCTGTTAAATAAATAATTATTAATAACACAAGCACCTATCACCTTATGACCATGGGCGCTTACTGACCACTTTGTTGAATAAATAATTGTTAATAACAACAGCGCTTTTTACCCGATGACCCAGGACACTTACTAACCACTCTGTTAAATAAATAATTATTAATAACACAAGCGCCTATCACCCGATAACCCGGGAAACTCACTGGCCACTCTGTTGAATAAATAATGAATAATAACACAAGCGCCTATCACCCAATAACCCAAAGGCGCTTACTGGCCATTTTGTTGAATAAATAGTTATTAATAACACAAGTGCCTATCACCTAATGACACGGGGCGCTCACTGGCTACTCTGAAAAATAAATAATTATTAATAACACAAGCGCCTATCACCTCATAACCCAGGGCGCTTACTTGCCACTCTGTTAAATAAATAATTATTTATAACACGAGCGCCTATCACCTCATAACCCAGGGCGCTTACTTGCCACTCTGTTAAATAAATAATTATTTATAACACGAGCGCCTATCACCTCATGACCCAGGGCGCTAAATGGCCACTCTCTAAAATAAATAATTATTAATAACACAAGCGCCTATCACCCGATAACCCGGGGCACTTACTGGCCACTCTGTTAAATAAATAATTATTTATAACACGAGCGCCTATCACCTCATAACCCAGGGCGCTTACTTGCCACTCTGTTAAATAAATAATTATTAATAACACAAGCGCCTATCACCTGATAACCCGGGGCACTTACTGGCCACTCTGTTAAATAAATAATTATTAATTACACAAGTGATTAAAACCTTATGACACGAAGCGCTTACTGGCCACTCTGTGAATCGAATAATTATTAATAACACAAGCGCCTATCACGTCATGACCATGGGCGCTTACTGACTACTCTGTTAAAAAAATAATTGTTACTAACAACAGCTTCTATCATCCAATGACTTAGGACACTTACTAACTACTCTGTTGAACAAATAATTATTAATAACACAAGCCTTTATCACCTCATAACTCGGGACACTTACTAACTACTCTGTTAAATAAATAATTATTAATAACACAAGCGCCTATCACCCGATAACCTGGGGCACTTACTGGCCAATCTGTAATATAAATAATTATTAATTACACAAGTTATTATCACCTAATGACTCGAAGGCGCTTACTGGCCACCCTGTTAGATAAATAATTATTAATAACACAAGTTCTGATTACCTAATGACACGGAGTGCTTACTGGCCACTCTGATAAATAAATAATTATTAATAACACAAGCGCCTATCACCCAAAAACCCGGGGAACTCACTGGCCACTCTGTTAAATAAATAATGAATAATAACACAAGCGCCTATCACCCAATGACCCAAAGGCGCTTACTGGCCATTTTGTTGAATAAATAATTATTAATAACACAAGTTCTGATTACCTAATGACACGGAGCGCTTACTGGCCACTCTGTTAAATAAATAATTATTAATAACTTAAGCTACTATCACCTGATAACCCAGGGATTTTACTGGCCACTATGTTAAATAAATAATTAATTATTAAACAAGTGCCTATTACCTAATGTCACGAGGCGCTTACTGGCTACTCTGAAAAATAAATAATTATTAATAACACAAGCGTCTATCACCTCATAACCCGAGGCGCTTACTGACTACTCTGTAAAATAAATAATTATTTATAACACAAGCGCCCATCACCTAATGACCCGGTGTGCTAACTGGCCACTCTGTAAAAAAAATAATTATTAATAACATAAGTGCCTATCACCTCATGACCCGGGGCACTTACTTGCCACTCTATTACCTAAATAATTATCCATAACACAAGCTCCTATCACCGAATGACCTGAAGCGCTTACTGGCCACTATGTAAAATGAATAATTATTAATAACACAAGCGTCTATCACCTCATAACCCGAGGCGCTTACTGACTACTCTGTAGAATAAATAATTATTTATAACACAAGCGCCCATCACCTAATGACCCGGTGTGCTAACTGGCCACTCTGTAAAATAAATAATTATTAATAACACAAGCGCCTATTACCCAATAACCTGGGGCGCTTACTAGCTACTCCGTCAAATAAATAATTATTAATAACACAAGCTCCTATCACCCAATAACCCAAAGGCGCTTACTGGCCATTTTGTTGAATCAATAGTTATTAATAACACAAGTGCCTATCACCTCATAATCCATGGCGCTTACTTGCCACTCTGTTAAATAAATAATTATTTATAACACGAGCGCCTATCACCTCATGACCCAGGGCGCTTACTTGCCACTCTGTTAAATAAATAATTATTAATAACACAAGTGCCTATCACCTAATAATACGGGGAGCTTACTGGCCACTCTGTTAAATAAATAATTATTAATAACACAAGTGCCTATCACCTAATAACACGGGGCGCTTACTGGCCACTCTGTTAAATAAATAATTATTATTTACACAAGTGATTAACACCTTATGACACGAAGCGCTTTTTGGCCACTCTGTAAAACGAATAATTATTAATAACACAAGCGCTTATCACCTCATGACCCGGGGCTCTGACTGGCTACTCTGTTAAAAGAATGATTATTAATAACACAAGCGCCTATCACCTCATGACCATGGGCGCTTACTGACCACTCTGTTTAAAAAATAATTGTTACTAACAACAGCTTCTATCACCCAATGACTTAGGACACTTACTAACTACTCTGTTGAACAAATAATTATTAATAACACAAGCCTTTATCACCTCATAACTCGGGACACTTACTAACTACTCTGTAAAATAAATAATTATTAATAACACAAGCGCCTATCACCCGATAACCCGAGGCACTTACTGGCCAATCTGTTAAATAAATAATTATTAATTACACAAGTTATTATCACCTAATGACTCAAAGGCGCTTACTGGCCACTCTGTTAGATAAATAATTATTAATAACACAAGTTCTGATTACCTAATGACACGGAGCGCTTACTGGCCACTCTGATAAATAAATAATTATTAATAACACAAGCGCCTATCACCTTAAAACCCAGGGAACTCACTGGCCACTCTGTTAAATAAATAATGAATAATAACACAAGCGCCTATCACCTAATGACCCAAAGGCGCTTACTGGCCATTTTGTTGAATAAATAATTATTAATAACACAAGTTCTCATTACCTAATGACACGGAGCGCTTACTGGCCACTCTGTTAGATAAATAATTATTAATAACATAAGCTACTATCACCCGATAACCCAGGGAACTTACTGGCCATTCTGTTAAATAAACAATAAATAATAACACAAGCGCCCATCACCCGATAACCCAGGGCACTTACTGGCCACTATGTTAAATAAATGATTAATTATTAAACAAGTGCCTATCACCTAATGTCACGAGGCGCTTACTGGCTACTCTGAAAAATAAATAATTATTAATAACACAAGCGTCTATCACCTCATAACCCGAAGCGCTTACTGACTACTCTGTAGAATAAATAATTATTTATAACACAAGCGCCCATCACCTAATGACCCGGTGTGCTAACTGGCCACTCTGTAAAAAAAATAATTATTAATAACATAAGTGCCTATCACCTCATGACCCGGGGCACTTACTAGCCACTCTATTACGTAAATAATTATCCATAACACAAGCTCCTATCACCGAATGACCTGAAGCGGTTACTAACCACTATGTAAAATAAATAATTATTAATAACACAAGCGCCTATCATCTCATGACCCGGGGCGCCTACTGGCTACTCTGCAAAATAAATAATTATTAATAACACAAGCGCCTATTACCCAATAACCTGGGGCGCTTACTAGCTACTCCGTCAAATAAATAGTTATTAATAACACAAGCACCTATCACCCGATAACCCGGGGCACTTACTGGCCACTCTGTTAAATAAATAATTATTAATAACACAAGCTACTATCACCCGATAACCCTGGGAACTTACTGGCCATTCTGTTGAATAAACAATAAATAATAACACAAGCGCCCATCACCCGATAACCCAGGGAACTTACTGGCCACTATGTTAAATAAATAATTAATTATTAAACAAGTGCCTATCACCTAATGTCACGAGGCGCTTACTGGCTACTCTGAAAAATAAATAATTATTAATAACACAAGCGTCTATTACCCAATAACCTGGGGCGCTTACTAGCCACTCTATTACGTAAATAATTATCCATAACACAAGCTCCTATCACTGAATGACCTGAAGCGCTTACTGGCCACTATGTAAAATGAATGATTATTAATAACACAAGCGCCTATCATCTCATGACCCGGGGCGCCTACTGGCTACTCTGTGAAATAAATAATTATTTATAACACAAGCGCCTATTACCCAATAACCTGGGGCGCTTACTAGCTACTCCGTCAAATAAATAATTATTAATAACACAAGCGCCTATCACCTGATAACCCGGGGCACTCACTGGCCACTCTGTTAAATAAATAATTATTAATAACACAAGCTACTATCACCCGATAACCCAGGGAACTTACTGGCCATTCTGTTGCATAAACAATAAATAATAACACAAGCGCCTATCACCCAATGACCCAAAGGCGCTTATTGGCCACTTTGTTAAATAAATAGTTATTAATAACACAAGTGCCTATCACCCGATAACCCAGGGATCTTACTGGCCATTCTGTTAAATAAACAATAAATAATAACACAAGCGCCTATCACCCAATGACCCAAAGGCGCTTACTGGCCACTTTGTTAAATAAACAGTTATTAATAACACAAGTGCCTATCACCTCATGACACGGGGCGCTTACTAGCCACTCTGTTAAATAAATAATTATTAATCATACAAGCGCCCATCACCTGATTACCCAGGGCACTTACTGGCCACTCTGTTAAATAAATAATTATTAATAACACAAAAGATTAACACCTCATGACACGAAGCGCTTCCTGGCCACTCTGTAAAACGAATAATTATTAACACAAGCGCCTATCACCCAATGACCCGGGGCGCTTACTGGCCTCTCTGTAAAATGAATAATTATAAATAACACAAGCGCCTATCACATAATAACCTCGGGCGCTTACTAGCAACTCCGTTAAGAAAATAATTATTAATAACTTAAGTTCCTATCACCTAATGACACGGGGCGCTTACTGGCCACTCTGTTAAATAAATAATTATTAATAATACAAGTGCCCATGACCCGATAACCCGGGGAACTTACTGGCCACTCTGTTAAATAAATAATGAATAATAACACAAGCGCCTATCACCTAATGACCCAAAGGCGCTTACTGGCCATTTTGTTGAATAAATAGTTATTAATAAATCAAGTTTCTATAACCTAATGACACGGGGCGCTTACTGGCCACTCTGTTAAATAAATAATTTTTAATAATACAAGCGCCTATCACCCAATAACCCAGGGCGCTTACTGGCCACCCTGTTAAATAAATAATTATAAATAACACAAGTAATTATCACCTAATGAGATGGAGTGCTTTCTGGCCACTCTGTAAAACGAATAATTATTAATAACACAAGCGCCTATCACCTCATGACCCGGGGCTCTTACTGGCTACTTCGTAAAATGAATAATTATTAATAACACAAGCGCCTATCACCTAATGAAACGGAGCGCTTACTGGCCACTCTGTTAAATAAGTAATTATTAATAACACAAGCGCCTACCACCCGATAACCCGGGGAGCTTACTGGCCACTCTGTTAAATAAATAATGAATAATAACACAAGCGCCTATCACCCAATGACCCAGAGGCGATTACTGGCCATTTTGTTGAATAAGAGTTATTAATAACACAAGCGTCTATCACCTCATAACCCGAGGCGCTTAATGACCACTCTGTAGAATAAATAATTACTTATAACACAAGCGCCCATTAACTAATGACCCGGTGCGCTAACTGGCCACTTTGTGAAAAAAATAATTATTAATAACATAAGTGCCTATCACCTCATGACCCGAGGCACTTACTAGCCACTCTATTACATAAATAATTATTCATAACACAAGCTTCTATCACCGAATGACCTGGAACGCTTACTGGCCACTATGTAAAATGAATAATTATTAATAACACAAGCCTCTATCACCTCATAACCCAAGGCGCTTACTGGCCACTCTGTTAAATAAATAATCATTAATATCACAAGCGCCTATCACCCAATGACCCAGGGCTCTTACTGGCTACTCTGTTAAAAATGAATAATTGAAAATAACACAAGCGCTTATCACCTTATGACCATGGGCGCTTACTGACCACTCTGTTGAATAAATAATTGTTAATAACAACAGCGCCTTTCACCCGATGACCCGGGACACTTACTAACCACTCTGTTAAATAAATAATTATTAATAACACAAGCACCTATCACCTTATGACCATGGGCGCTTACTGACCACTTTGTTGAATAAATAATTGTTAATAACAACAGCGCTTTTTACCCGATGACCCAGGACACTTACTAACCACTCTGTTAAATAAATAATTATTAATAACACAAGCGCCTATCACCCGATAACCCGGGGAACTCACTGGCCACTCTGTTGAATAAATAATGAATAATAACACAAGCGCCTATCACCTCATGACCCAGGGCGCTAAATGGCCACTCTCTAAAATAAATAATTATTAATAACACAAGTGCCTATCACCTAATAATACGGGGAGCTTACTGGCCACTCTGTTAAATAAATAATTATTAATAACACAAGTGCCTATCACCTAATAACACGGGGCGCTTACTGGCCACTCTGTTAAATAAATAATTATTAATAACACAAGCGCCTATCACCCGATAACCCGGGGCACTTACTGGCCACTCTGTTAAATAAATAATTATTAATTACACAAGTGATTAAAACCTTATGACACGAAGCGCTTACTGGCCACTCTGTGAATCGAATAATTATTAATAACACAAGCGCCTATCACCTCATGACCATGGGCGCTTACTGACTACTCTGTTAAAAAAATAATTGTTACTAACAACAGCTTCTATCATCCAATGACTTAGGACACTTACTAACTACTCTGTTGAACAAATAATTATTAATAACACAAGCGTTTATCTCCTCATAACCCGGGACACTTACTAACTACTCTGTTAAATAAATAATTATTAATAACACAAGCGCCTATCACCCGATAACCCGGGGCACTTACTGGCCAATCTGTTATATAAATAATTATTAATTACACAAGTTATTATCACCTAATGACTCGAAGGCGCTTACTGGCCACTCTGTTAGATAAATAATTATTAATAACACAAGTTCTGATTACCTAATGACACAGAGCGCTTACTGGCCACTCTGATAAATAAATAATTATTAATAACACAAGCGCCTATCACCCAAAAACCCGGGGAACTCACTGGCCACTCTGTTAAATAAATAATGAATAATAACACAAGCGCCTATCACCCAATGACCCAAAGGCGCTTACTGGCCATTTTGTTGAATAAATAACTATTAATAACACAAGTTCTGATTACCTAATGACACGGAGCGCTTACTGGCCACTCTGTTAAATAAATAATTATTAATAACTTAAGCTACTATCACCCGATAACCCAGGGAACTTACTGGCCATTCTGTTAAATAAACAATAAATAATAACACAAGCGCCCATCACCCGATAACCCAGGGCACTTACTGGCCACTATGTTAAATAAATAATTAATTATTAAACAAGTGCCTATCACCTAATGTCACGAGGCGCTTACTGGCTACTCTAAAAAATAAATAATTATTAATAACACAAGCGTCTATCACCTCATAACCCGAGGCGCTTACTGACTACTCTGTAGAATAAATAATTATTTATAACACAAGCGCCCATCACCTAATGACCCGGTGTGCTAACTGGCCACTCTGTAAAAAAAATAATTATTAATAACATAAGTGCCTATCACCTCATGACCCGGGGCACTTACTTGCCACTCTATTACCTAAATAATTATCCATAACACAAGCTCCTATCACCGAATGACCTGAAGCGCTTACTGGCCACTATGTAAAATGAATAATTATTAATAACACAAGCGCCTATCATCTCATGACCCGGGGCGCCTACTGGCTACTCTGTAAAATAAATAATTATTAATAACACAAGCGCCTATTACCCAATAACCTGGGGCGCTTACTAGCTACTCCGTCAAATAAATAATTATTAATAACACAAGCGCCTATCACCCAATAACCCAAAGGCGCTTACTGGCCATTTTGTTGAATAAATAGTTATTAATAACACAAGTGCCTATCACCTAATGACACGGGGCGCTCACTGGCTACTCTGAAAAATAAATAATTATTAATAACACAAGCGCCTATCACCTCATAACCCAGGGCGCTTACTTGCCACTCTGTTAAATAAATAATTATTTATAACACGAGCGCCTATCACCTCATAATCCAGGGCGCTTACTTGCCACTCTGTTAAATAAATAATTATTTATAACACGAGCGCCTATCACCTCATGACCCAGGGCGCTAAATGGCCACTCTCTAAAATAAATAATTATTAATAACACAAGCGCCTATCACCTAAAAACCCAGGGAACTCACTGGCCACTCTGTTAAATAAATAATGAATAATAACACAAGCGCCTATCACCCAATGACCCAAAGGCGCTTACTGGCCATTTTGTTGAATAAATAATTATTAATAACACAAGTTCTCATTACCTAATGACACGGAGCGCTTACTGGCCACTCTGTTAAATAAATAATTATCAATAACTTAAGCTACTATCACCCGATAACCCAGGGAACTTACTGGCCATTTTGTTAAATAAACAATAAATAATAAAACAAGCGCCCATCACCCGATAACCCAGGGCACTTACTGGCCACTATGTTAAATATATAATTAATTATTAAACAAGTGCCTATCACCTAATGTCACGAGGTGCTTACTGGCTACTCTGAAAAATAAATAATTATTAATAACACAAGCGTCTATCACCCGATAACCCGGGGCACTTACTGGCCACTCTGTTAAATAAATAATTATTAATTACACAAGTGATTAAAACCTTATGACACGAAGCGCTTACTGGCCACTCTGTGAATCGAATAATTATTAATAACACAAGCGCCTATCACCTCATGACCATGGGCGCTTACTGACTACTCTGTTAAAAAAATAATTGTTACTAACAACAGCTTCTATCATCCAATGACTTAGGACACTTACTAACTACTCTGTTGAACAAATAATTATTAATAACACAAGCGTTTATCTCCTCATAACCCGGGACACTTACTAACTACTCTGTTAAATAAATAATTATTAATAACACAAGCGCCTATCACCCGATAACCCGGGGCACTTACTGGCCAATCTGTTATATAAATAATTATTAATTACACAAGTTATTATCACCTAATGACTCGAAGGCGCTTACTGGCCACTCTGTTAGATAAATAATTATTAATAACACAAGTTCTGATTACCTAATGACACGGAGCGCTTACTGGCCACTCTGATAAATAAATAATTATTAATAACACAAGCGCCTATCACCCAAAAACCCGGGGAACTCACTGGCCACTCTGTTAAATAAATAATGAATAATAACACAAGCGCCTATCACCCAATGACCCAAAGGCGCTTACTGGCCATTTTGTTGAATAAATAATTATTAATAACACAAGTTCTGATTACCTAATGACACGGAGCGCTTACTGGCCACTCTGTTAAATAAATAATTATTAATAACTTAAGCTACTATCACCCGATAACCCAGGGAACTTACTGGCCATTCTGTTAAATAAACAATAAATAATAACACAAGCGCCCATCACCCGATAACCCAGGGCACTTACTGGCCACTATGTTAAATAAATAATTAATTATTAAACAAGTGCCTATCACCTAATGTCACGAGGCGCTTACTGGCTACTCTAAAAAATAAATAATTATTAATAACACAAGCGTCTATCACCTCATAACCCGAGGCGCTTACTGACTACTCTGTAGAATAAATAATTATTTATAACACAAGCGCCCATCACCTAATGACCCGGTGTGCTAACTGGCCACTCTGTAAAAAAAATAATTATTAATAACATAAGTGCCTATCACCTCATGACCCGGGGCACTTACTTGCCACTCTATTACCTAAATAATTATCCATAACACAAGCTCCTATCACCGAATGACCTGAAGCGCTTACTGGCCACTATGTAAAATGAATAATTATTAATAACACAAGCGCCTATCATCTCATGACCCGGGGCGCCTACTGGCTACTCTGTAAAATAAATAATTATTAATAACACAAGCGCCTATTACCCAATAACCTGGGGCGCTTACTAGCTACTCCGTCAAATAAATAATTATTAATAACACAAGCGCCTATCACCCAATAACCCAAAGGCGCTTACTGGCCATTTTGTTGAATAAATAGTTATTAATGACACAAGTGCCTATCACCTAATGACACGGGGCGCTCACTGGCTACTCTGAAAAATAAATAATTATTAATAACACAAGCGCCTATCACCTCATAACCCAGGGCGCTTACTTGCCACTCTGTTAAATAAATAATTATTTATAACACGAGCGCCTATCACCTCATAATCCAGGGCGCTTACTTGCCACTCTGTTAAATAAATAATTATTTATAACACGAGCGCCTATCACCTCATGACCCAGGGCGCTAAATGGCCACTCTCTAAAATAAATAATTATTAATAACACAAGCGCCTATCACCTAAAAACCCAGGGAACTCACTGGCCACTCTGTTAAATAAATAATGAATAATAACACAAGCGCCTATCACCCAATGACCCAAAGGCGCTTACTGGCCATTTTGTTGAATAAATAATTATTAATAACACAAGTTCTCATTACCTAATGACACGGAGCGCTTACTGGCCACTCTGTTAAATAAATAATTATTAATAACTTAAGCTACTATCACCCGATAACCCAGGGAACTTACTGGCCATTTTGTTAAATAAACAATAAATAATAAAACAAGCGCCCATCACCCGATAACCCAGGGCACTTACTGGCCACTATGTTAAATATATAATTAATTATTAAACAAGTGCCTATCACCTAATGTCACGAGGTGCTTACTGGCTACTCTGAAAAATAAATAATTATTAATAACACAAGCGTCTATCACCTCATAACCCGAGGCGCTTACTGACTACTCTGTAGAATAAATAATTATTTATAACACAAGCGCCCATGACCTTATGACCCGGTGTGCTAACTGGCCACTCTGTAAAAAAAATAATTATTAATAACATAAGTGCCTATCACCTCATGACCCGGGGCACTTACTAGCCACTCTATTACGTAAATAATTATCCATAACACAAGCTCCTATCACCGAATGACCTGAAGCGCTTACTGGCCACTATGTAAAATGAATAATTATTAATAACACAAGCGCCTATCATCTCATGACCCGGGGCGCCTACTATCTACTCTGTTAAATAAATAATGAATAATAACACAAGCGCCTATCACCCAATGACCCAAAGGCGCTTACTGGCCATTTTGTTGAATAAATAATTATTAATAACACAAGTTCTCATTACCTAATGACACGGAGCGCTTACTGGCCACTCTGTTAAATAAATAATTATTAATAACTTAAGCTACTATCACCCGATAACCCAGGGAACTTACTGGCCATTTTGTTAAATAAACAATAAATAATAAAACAAGCGCCCATCACCCGATAACCCAGGGCACTTACTGGCCACTATGTTAAATATATAATTAATTATTAAACAAGTGCCTATCACCTAATGTCACGAGGTGCTTACTAGCTACTCCGTCAAATAAATAATTATTAATAACACAAGCGCCTATCACCCGATAACCCGGGGCACTTACTGGCCACTCTGTTAATTAAATAATTATTAATAACACAAGCTACTATCACCCGATAACCCAGGGATCTTACTGGCCATTCTGTTAAATAAACAATAAATAATAACACAAGCGCCTATCACCCAATGACCCAAAGGCGCTTACTGGCCACTTTGTTAAATAAATAGTTATTAATAACACAAGTGCCTATCACCTCATGACACGGGGCGCTTACTAGCCACTCTGTTAAATAAATAATTATTAATCATACAAGCGCCCATCACCCGATTACCCAGGGCACTTACTGGCCACTCTGTTAAATAAATAATTATTAATTACACAGAAGATTAACACCTCATGACACGAAGCGCTTTCTGGCCACTCTGTAAAACGAATAATTATTAACACAAGCGCCTATCACCCAATGACCCAGGGCGCTTACTGGCCTCTCTGTAAAATATATAATTAATGATAACATAAGTGCCTATCACCTCATGACTTTGGGAGCTGACTGGCCACTCTGTTACATAAATAATTATTAATAATACAAGCGCCCATCACCCAATAACCCAGGGCACTTACTGGCCACTATGTTAAATAAATATTCAATTATTACACAAGTGCCTATCACCTAATGACACGGGGCGCTTACTGGCCACTCTATTAAATGAATAATTATTAATAACACAAGCGCCTATCACCTTATGACCCAGGGCGCTTACTGGCTACTCTGTAAAATGAATAATTATAAATAACACAAGCGCCTATCACCCAATAACCTAGGGCGCTTACTAGCAACTCCGTTAAGAAAATAATTATTAATAACTTAAATGCCTATCACCTGATGACACGGAGCGCTTACTGGCCACTCTGTTAAATAAATAATTATAAATAATACAAGTGCCCATCACCCGATAACCCGGGGAACTTACTGGCCACTCTGTTAAATAAATAATGAATAATAACACAAGCGCCTATCACCTAATGACCCAAAGGCGCTTACTGGCCATTTTGTTAAATAAATAGTTATTAATAAATCAAGTTTCTATAACCTAATGACACGGGGCGCTTACTGGCCACTCTGTTAAATAAATAATTTTTACTAATACAAGCGCCTATCACCCAATAACCCAGGGCGCTTACTGGCCACCCTGTTAAATAAATAATTATAAATAACACAAGTGATTATCACCTAATGAGACGGAGTGCTTTCTGGCCACTCTGTAAAACGAATAATTATTAATCACACAAGCGCCTATCACCTCATGACCCGGGGCTCTTACTGGCTACTTCGTAAAATAAATAATTATTAATAACACAAGCGCCTATCACCTAATGACCATGGGCGCTTACTGACCACTCTGTTAAAAAAATAATTGTGACTAACAACAGCGCCTATCACCCGATGACCCAGGACACTTACTAACTACTCCGTTAAAAAATGATTATTAATAACACAAGCGCCTATCACCCGATAACCCGGGGCACTTACTGGCCAATCTGTTAAATAAATAATTATTAATTACACAAGTAATTATCACTTTATGACCCGGAAGCGCTTACTGGCCACTCTGTTAAATAAATAATTATTAATTAAACAAATTCCCATCACCTAATGTCACAAGGCGCTTACTGATACTCTGAAAAATAAATAATTATTAATAACACAAGCGTCTATCACCTCATAACCCGAGGCGCTTACTGACCACTCTGTAGAATAAATAATTACTTATAACACAATCGCCCATCATCTAATGACCTGGTGCGCTAACTGGCCACTTTATGAAAAAAATAATTATTAATAACATAAGTGCCTATCACCTCATGACCCGAGGCACTTACTAGCCACTCTATTACATAAATAATTATTCATAACACAAGCTTCTATCACCGAATGACCTGGAACGCTTACTGGCCACTATGTAAAATGAATAATTATTAATAACACAAGCCTCTATCACCTCATAACCCAAGGCGCTTACTGGCCACTCTGTTGAATAAATAATCATTAATATCACAAGCGCCTATCACCCAATGACCCAGGGCTCTTACTGGCTACTCTGTTAAAAATGAATAATTAAAAATAACACAAGCGCTTATCACCTTATGACCATGGGCGCTTACTGACCACTCTGTTAAATAAATAATTGTTAATAACAACAGCGCCTTTCACCCGATGACCCGGGACACTTACTAACCACTCTGTTAAATAAATAATTATTAATAACACAAGCACCTATCACCTTATGACCATGGGCACTTACTGGCCAATCTGTTAAATAAATAATTATTAATTACACAAGTTATTATCACCTAATGACTCAAAGGCGCTTACTGGCCACTCTGTTAGATAAATAATTATTAATAACACAAGTTCTGATTACCTAATGACACGGAGCGCTTACTGGCCACTCTGATAAATGAATAATTATTAATAACACAAGCGCCTATCACCTAAAAACCCAGGGAACTCACTGGCCACTCTGTTAAATAAATAATGAATAATAACACAAGCGCCTATCACCCAATGACCCAAAAGCGCTTACTGGCCATTTTGTTGAATAAATAATTATTAATAACACAAGTTCTCATTACCTAATGACACGGAGCGCTTACTGGCCACTCTGTTAAATAAATAATAATTAATAACTTAAGCTACTATCACCCGATAACCCAGGGAACTTACTGGCCATTCTGTTAAATAAACAATGAATAATAAAACAAGCGCCCATCACCCGATAACCCAGGGCACTTACTGGCCACTATGTTAAATATATAATTAATTATTAAACAAGTGCCTATCACCTAATGTCACGAGGTGCTTACTGGCCACTCTGTAAAAAAAATAATTATTAATAACATAAGTGCCTATCACCTCATACCCGGGGCACTTACTAGCCACTCTATTACGTAAATAATTATCCATAACACAAGCTCCTATCACCGAATGACCTGAAGCGCTTACTGGCCACTATGTAAAATGAATAATTATTAATAACACAAGCGCCTATCATCTCATGACCCGGGGCGCCTACTATCTACTCTGTAAAATAAATAATTATTAATAACACAAGCGCCTATTACCCAATAACCTGGGGCGCTTACTAGCTACTCCGTCAAATAAATAATTATTAATAACACAAGCGCCTATCACCCGATAACCCGGGGCACTTACTGGCCACTCTGTTAATTAAATAATTATTAATAACACAAGCTACTATCACCCGATAACCCAGGGATCTTACTGGCCATTTTGTTAAATAAACAATAAATAATAACACAAGCGCCTATCACCCAATGACCCAAAGGCGCTTACTGGCCACTTTGTTAAATAAATAGTTATTAATAACACAAGTGCCTATCACCTCATGACACGGGGCGCTTACTAGCCACTCTGTTAAATAAATAATTATTAATCATACAAGCGCCCATCACCCGATTACCCAGGGCACTTACTGGCCTCTCTGTAAAATATATAATTAATGATAACATAAGTGCCTATCACCTCATGACTTTGGGAGCTGACTGGCCACTCTGTTACATAAATAATTATTAATAATACAAGCGCCCATCACCCAATAACCCAGGGCACTTACTGGCCACTATGTTAAATAAATATTCAATTATTACACAAGTGCCTATCACCTAATGACACGGGGCGCTTACTGGCCACTCTCTTAAATGAATTATTATTAATAACACAAGCGCCTATCACCTTATGACCCAGGGCGCTTACTGGCTACTCTGTAAAATGAATAATTATAAGTAACACAAGCGCCTATCACCCAATAACCTAGGGCGCTTACTAGCAACTCCGTTAAGAAAATAATTATTATTAACTTAAGTGCCTATCACCTGATGACACGGAGCGCTTACTGGCCACCCTGTTAAATAAATAATTATAAATAATACAAGTGCCCATCACCCGATAACCCGGGGAACTTACTGGCCACTCTGTTAAATAAATAATGAATAATAACACAAGCGCCTATCACCTAATGACCCAAAGGCGCTTACTGGCCATTTTGTTAAATAAATAGTTATTAATAAATCAAGTTTCTATAACCTAATGACACGGGGCGCTTACTGGCCACTCTGTTAAATAAATAATTTTTACTAATACAAGCGCCTATCACCCAATAACCCAGGGCGCTTACTGGCCACCCTGTTAAATAAATAATTATAAATAACACAAGTGATTATCACCTAATGAGACGGAGTGCTTTCTGGCCACTCTGTAAAAAGAATAATTATTAATCACACAAGCGCCTATCACCTAATGACCCAAAGGCGCTTACTGGCCATTTTGTTAAATAAATAGTTATTAATAAATCAAGTTTCTATAACCTAATGACACGGGGCGCTTACTGGCCACTCTGTTAAATAAATAATTTTTACTAATACAAGCGCCTATCACCCAATAACCCAGGGCGCTTACTGGCCACCCTGTTAAATAAATAATTATAAATAACACAAGTGATTATCACCTAATGAGACGGAGTGCTTTCTGGCCACTCTGTAAAATGAATAATTATAAATAACACAAGCGCCTATCACCCAATAACCTAGGGCGCTTACTAGCAACTCCGTTAAGAAAATAATTATTAATAACTTAAGTGCTTATCACCTGATGACACGGAGCACTTACTGGCCACTCTGTTAAATAAATAATTATAAATAATACAAGTGCCTATCACCCGATAACCCGGGGCACTTAGTGGCCAATCTGTTAAATAAATAATTATTAATTACACAAGTAATTATCACTTTATGACCCGGAAGCGCTTACTGGCCACTCTGTTAAATAAATAATTATTAATTAAACAAATTCCCATCACCTAATGTCACAAGGCGCTTACTGATACTCTGAAAAATAAATAATTATTAATAACACAAGCGTCTATCACCTCATAACCCGAGGCGCTTACTGACCACTCTGTAGAATAAATAATTACTTATAACACAAGCGCCCATCACCTAATGACCTGGTGCGCTAACTGGCCACTTTATGAAAAAAATAATTATCAATAACATAAGTGCCTATCACCTCATGACCCGAGGCACTTACTAGCCACTCTATTACATAAATAATTATTCATAACACAAGCTTCTATCACCGAATGACCTGGAACGCTTACTGGCCACTATGTAAAATGAATAATTATTAATAACACAAGCCTCTATCAACTCATAACCCAAGGCGCTTACTGGCCACTCTGTTGAATAAATAATCATTAATATCACAAGCGCCTATCACCCAATGACCCAGGGCTCTTACTGGCTACTCTGTTAAAAATGAATAATTAAAAATAACACAAGCGCTTATCACCTTATGACCATGGGCGCTTACTGACCACTCTGTTAAATAAATAATTGTTAATAACAACAGCGCCTTTCACCCGATGACCCGGGACACTTACTAACCACTCTGTTAAATAAATAATTATTAATAACACAAGCACCTATCACCTTATGACCATGGGCGCTTACTGACCACTTTGTTGAATAAATAATTGTTAATAACAACAGCGCTTTTTACCCGATGACCCAGGACACTTACTAACCACTCTGTTAAATAAATAATTATTAATAACACAAGCGCCTATCACCCGATAACCCGGGGAACTCACTGGCCACTCTGTTGAATAAATAATGAATAATAACACAAGCGCCTATCACTAAATGACCCAAAGGCGCTTACTGGCCATTTTGTTGAATAAATAGTTATTAATAACACAAGTGCCTATCACCTAATGACACGGGGCGCTCACTGGCTACTCTGAAAAATAAATAATTATTAATAACACAAGCGCCTATCACCTCATAACCCAGGGCGCTTACTTGCCACTCTGTTAAATAAATAATTATTTATAACACGAGCGCCTATCACCTCATAACCCAGGGCGCTTACTTGCCACTCTGTTAAATAAATAATTATTTACAACACGAGCGCCTATCACCTCGTGACCCAGGGCGCTAAATGGCCACTCTCTAAAATAAATAGTTATTAATAACACAAGTGCCTATCACCTAATAATACGGGGAGCTTACTGGCCACTCTGTTAAATAAATAATTATTAATAACACAAGTGTCTATCACCTAATAACACGGGGCGCTTACTGGCCACTCTGTTAAATAAATAATTATTAATAACACAAGCGCCTATCACCCAATAACCCGGGGCACTTACTGGCCACTCTGTTAAATAAATAATTATTAATTACACAAGTGATTAAAACCTTATGACACGAAGCGCTTCCTGGCCACTCTGTAAATCGAATAATTATTAATAACACAAGCGCCTATCACCTCATGACCCGGGGCTCTTACTGGCTACTCTGTTAAATGAATAATTATTAATAACACAAGCGCCTATCACCTCATGACCATGGGCGCTTACTGACCACTCTGTTAAAAAAAAAATTGTTACTAACAACAGCTTCTATCACCCAATGACTTAGGACACTTACTAACTACTCTGTTGAACAAATAATTATTAATAACACAAGCCTTTATCACCTCATAACCCGGGACACTTACTAACTACTCTGTTAAATAAATAATTATTAATAACACAAGCGCCTATCACCCGATAACCCGGGGCACTTACTGGCCAATCTGTTAAATAAATAATTATTAATTACACAAGTTATTATCACCTAATGACTCGAAGGCGCTTACTGGCCACTCTGTTAGATAAATAATTATTAATAACACAAGTTTCTATCACCTAATAAAACTGAGCGCTTACTGGCAACTCTGTTAAATGAATAATTATTAATTACACAAGCGCCTATCACTCAATTACCTAAAGGCACTTACTAGCCACTCTATTACATAAATAATTATTCATAACACAAGCTTCTATCACCGAATGACCTGGAACGCTTACTGGCCACTATGTAAAATAAATAATTATTAATAACACAAGCGCCTATCATTTTATGACCCGGGGCGCTTACTGGCCACTCTGTTAAATAAATAATTATTAATTACACAAGTAATTATCACCTACTGACCCAAAGGCGCTCACTGGCCACTCTGTTAAATTATTAATTATTAATAACACAAGCGCCTATCACCCAATGACCCAGGGCGCTTACTGGCCACTCTGTTAAATAAATAATTATTAATAATACAAGCGCCTATCATCCGATAACGCAGGGCACTTACTGGCCACTATGTTGAATAAATAATTATTAATTTAACAAGTGCCTATCACCTAATGTCACAAGGCGCTCACTTGCTACTCTGAAAAACAAATAATTATTAATAACACAAGCGCCTATCACCTCATGACCCAGGGCGCTTACTGACAACTCTGTTGAAAAAATAATTGTTTCGAACAACAGCCTCTATCACCTCATAACCCGAGGCGCTTACTGGACACTCTGTTGATTAAATAATTATTCATAATACAAGCGCCTATCACCCAATGACCCAAAGGCGCTTACTGGCCATTTTGTTGAATAAATAGTTATTAATAACACAAGTGCCTATCACCTAATGACACGGGGCGCTTACTGGCAACTCTGTTGAATAAATAATTATTAATAATACAAGCGCCCATCACCCGATAACCCAGGGCACTTACTGGCCACAATGTTGAATAAATAATTGTTAATAACAACAGCGCCTTTCACCCGATGACCCGGGACACTTACTAACCACTCTGTTAAATAAATAATTATTAATAACACAAGCTTCTATCACCTCATAACCCGAGGCGCTTACTGACCACTCTGTAGAATAAATAATTATTTATAACACAAGCGCCCATCACCTACTGACCCAAAGGAGCTTACTGGCCACTCTGTAAAAAAAATAATTATTAATAACAACAGCGCCTATCACCCAATGACCCACGGCGCTTACTAGCCACCCTGTTAAATAAATAATGGATAATAACACAAGCGCCTATCACCGAATGACCCAAAGGCGCTTACTGGCCACTCTGTTAAATAAATAATTATAAATAATACAAGCACCTACCATCCGATAACGCAGGGCACTTACTGGCCACTATGTTGAATAAATAATTATTAATAACACAAGCGTCTATCACCTCATAACCCGAGGCGCTTACTCGCCACTCTGTTAAATAAATAATTATTAATAATACAAGCGCCTATCACCTCATGACCTGGGGCTCTTACTGGCTACTCTGTAAAAAATGAATAATTAATAATAACACAAGCGCCTATCACCTTATGACCATGGGCACTTACTAACCACTCTGTTAAATAAATAATTATTAATAACACAAGCCTCTATCACCTCATGACCCGGAGCACTTACTAGCCACTCTATTACGTAAATAATTATTCATAACACAAGCTCCTATCACCGAATGACCTGGAGCGCTTACTGGCCACTATGTAAAATGAATAATTATTAATAACACAAGCGCCTATCATCTTATGACTCGGGGCGCTTACTGGCTACTCTGTAAAATAAATAATTATTAATAACACAAGCGCCATCACCCAATAACCTGGGGCGCTTACTAGCTACTCCGTCAAATAAATAATTATTAATAACACAAGCGCCTATCACCCGATAACCCGGGGCACTTACTGGCCACTCTGTTAAATAAATAATTATTAATTACACAAGTAATTATCACCTACTGACCCAAAGGCGCTTACTGGCCACTCTGTTAAATTATTAATTATTAATAACACAAGCGCCTATCACCCAATGACCCAAGGCGCTTACTAGCCACCCTGTTAAATAAATAATGGATAATAACATAAGCGCCTATCACCCAATGACCCAAAGGCACTTACTGGCCAATTTGTTGAATAAATAGTTATTAATAACACAAGTGCCTATCAACCGATAACCCAGGGCGCTTACTGGCCACCTTGTTAAATTAATAATTATAAATAACACAAGTGATTATCACCTAATGACACGCAGCGCTTTTTGGCCATTTTGTAAAACAAATAATTATTAATAACACAAGCGCCTATCACCTCATGACCCGGGGCTCTTACTGGCTACTCTGTTAAAAATGAATAATTAATAATAACACAAGCGCCTATCACCTTATGACCATGGGCACTTACTGACCACTTTGTTGAATAAATAATTGTTAATAACAACAGCGCCTTTCACCCGATGACCCGGGACACTTACTCACCACTCTGTTAAATAAATAATTATTAATAACACAAGCCTCTATCACCTCATAACCCGAGGCGCTTACTGACCACTCTGTAGAATAAATAATTATTTATAACACAAGCGCCCATCACCTAATGACCCGGTGCGCTAACTGGCCACTCTGTGAAAAAAATAATTATTAATAACAACAGCGCCTTTAACCCGATGACCCGGGACACTTACTAACCACTCTGTTAAATAAATAATTATTAATAACACAAGCGCCAATCACTCGATAACCCGAGGCACTTACTGGCCACTTTGTTAAATAAATAATAATTAATTACACAATTAATTATCACCTAATGACCCGAAGGCGCTTACTGGCCACTCTGTTAAATAAATAATTATTAATAACACAAGTTCCGATTACCTAATGACACGGAACGCTTACTGGCCACTTTGTTTAATAAATAATTAATAATAACAAAAGCGCCTATCATCCGATAACCCCGGGGAACTTACTGGCCACTCTGTTAAATAAATATGGAATAATAACACAAGCGCCTATCACCCAATGACCCAGGGTGCTTACTAGCCACCCTGTTAAATAAATAATGGATAATAACACAAGCGCCTAACACCGAATGACCCAAAGGCGCTTACTGGCCACACTGTTAAATAAATAATTATTAATAATACAAGCGCCCATCACCCGATAACCCAGGGCACTTACTGGCCACTATGTTAAATAAATAATTATTAATTTAACAAGTGCCTATCACCTAATGTCACAAGGTGCTCACTGGCTACTCTGAAAAATAAATAATTATTAATAACACAAGCGCCTATCACCTCATGACCCAGGATGCTTACTGGCCACTCTGTTAAATAAATAATTTCTTATAACACAAGCTTCTATCACCAAATGACCTGGAGCGCTTACTGGTCACTATGTAAAATGGATAATTATTAATAACACAAGCGCCTATCACCCAATGACCCAGGGCGCTTACTGGCCACTCTGTTAAATAAATAATTATTAATAACACAAGCCTTTATCACCTCATAACCCGAGGCGCTCACTGGGCGATCTGTTGAATAAATAATTATTAATAACACAAGCTCCTATCACCGAATGACCCAGATTGCTTACTGGCCACTATGTAAAATGAATAATTATTAATAACACAAGCGCCTATCACCTCATGACCCAGGGCGCTAAATGGCCACTCTGTTGAATAAATATTTAATTATAACACAAGTGCCTATCACCTAATGACACGGGGCACTTACTGGCCACTCTCTAAAATAGATAATTATTAATAACTCAAGCGCCTATCACCTCATGACCCAGGGAGCTTACTGGCTACTTTGTAAAATGAATAATTATTAATAACACAAGTGCCTATCACCTAATGACACGGGGCGCTTACTGGCTACTCTGTTAAATAAATAATTATTAATAACACAAGCGCCTATCACCCAATAACCCGGGGCACTTACTGGCCACTCTGTTAAATAAATAATTATTAATTACACAAGTGATTAAAACCTTATGACACGAAGCGCTTCCTGGCCACTCTGTAAATCGAATAATTATTAATAACACAAGCGCCTATCACCTCATGACCCGGGGCTCTTACTGGCTACTCTGTTAAATGAATAATTATTAATAACACAAGCGCCTATCACCTCATGACCATGGGCGCTTACTGACCACTCTGTTAAAAAAAAAATTGTTACTAACAACAGCTTCTATCACCCAATGACTTAGGACACTTACTAACTACTCTGTTGAACAAATAATTATTAATAACACAAGCCTTTATCACCTCATAACCCGGGACACTTACTAACTACTCTGTTAAATAAATAATTATTAATAACACAAGCGCCTATCACCCGATAACCCGGGGCACTTACTGGCCAATCTGTTAAATAAATAATTATTAATTACACAAGTTATTATCACCTAATGACTCGAAGGCGCTTACTGGCCACTCTGTTAGATAAATAATTATTAATAACACAAGTTTCTATCACCTAATAAAACTGAGCGCTTACTGGCAACTCTGTTAAATGAATAATTATTAATTACACAAGCGCCTATCACTCAATTACCTAAAGGCACTTACTAGCCACTCTATTACATAAATAATTATTCATAACACAAGCTTCTATCACCGAATGACCTGGAACGCTTACTGGCCACTATGTAAAATAAATAATTATTAATAACACAAGCGCCTATCATTTTATGACCCGGGGCGCTTACTGGCCACTCTGTTAAATAAATAATTATTAATTACACAAGTAATTATCACCTACTGACCCAAAGGCGCTCACTGGCCACTCTGTTAAATTATTAATTATTAATAACACAAGCGCCTATCACCCAATGACCCAGGGCGCTTACTAGCCACCCTGTTAAATAAATAATGGATAATAACACAAGCGCCTATCACCGAATGACCCAAAGGCGCTTACTGGCCACTCTGTTAAATAAATAATTATTAATAATACAAGCGCCTATCATCCGATAACGCAGGGCACTTACTGGCCACTATGTTGAATAAATAATTATTAATTTAACAAGTGCCTATCACCTAATGTCACAAGGCGCTCACTTGCTACTCTGAAAAACAAATAATTATTAATAACACAAGCGCCTATCACCTCATGACCCAGGGCGCTTACTGACAACTCTGTTGAAAAAATAATTGTTTCGAACAACAGCCTCTATCACCTCATAACCCGAGGCGCTTACTGGACACTCTGTTGATTAAATAATTATTCATAATACAAGCGCCTATCACCCAATGACCCAAAGGCGCTTACTGGCCATTTTGTTGAATAAATAGTTATTAATAACACAAGTGCCTATCACCTAATGACACGGGGCGCTTACTGGCAACTCTGTTGAATAAATAATTATTAATAATACAAGCGCCCATCACCCGATAACCCAGGGCACTTACTGGCCACAATGTTGAATAAATAATTGTTAATAACAACAGCGCCTTTCACCCGATGACCCGGGACACTTACTAACCACTCTGTTAAATAAATAATTATTAATAACACAAGCTTCTATCACCTCATAACCCGAGGCGCTTACTGACCACTCTGTAGAATAAATAATTATTTATAACACAAGCGCCCATCACCTACTGACCCAAAGGAGCTTACTGGCCACTCTGTAAAAAAAATAATTATTAATAACAACAGCGCCTATCACCCAATGACCCACGGCGCTTACTAGCCACCCTGTTAAATAAATAATGGATAATAACACAAGCGCCTATCACCGAATGACCCAAAGGCGCTTACTGGCCACTCTGTTAAATAAATAATTATAAATAATACAAGCACCTACCATCCGATAACGCAGGGCACTTACTGGCCACTATGTTGAATAAATAATTATTAATAACACAAGCGTCTATCACCTCATAACCCGAGGCGCTTACTCGCCACTCTGTTAAATAAATAATTATTAATAATACAAGCGCCTATCACCTCATGACCTGGGGCTCTTACTGGCTACTCTGTAAAAAATGAATAATTAATAATAACACAAGCGCCTATCACCTTATGACCATGGGCACTTACTAACCACTCTGTTAAATAAATAATTATTAATAACACAAGCCTCTATCACCTCATGACCCGGAGCACTTACTAGCCACTCTATTACGTAAATAATTATTCATAACACAAGCTCCTATCACCGAATGACCTGGAGCGCTTACTGGCCACTATGTAAAATGAATAATTATTAATAACACAAGCGCCTATCATCTTATGACTCGGGGCGCTTACTGGCTACTCTGTAAAATAAATAATTATTAATAACACAAGCGCCATCACCCAATAACCTGGGGCGCTTACTAGCTACTCCGTCAAATAAATAATTATTAATAACACAAGCGCCATCACCCAATAACCTGGGGCGCTTACTAGCTACTCCGTCAAATAAATAATTATTAATAACACAAGCGCCTATCACCCGATAACCCGGGGCACTTACTGGCCACTCTGTTAAATAAATAATTATTAATTACACAAGTGATTATCACCTAATGACACGCAGCGCTTTTTGGCCATTTTGTAAAACAAATAATTATTAATAACACAAGCGCCTATCACCTCATGACCCGGGGCTCTTACTGGCTACTCTGTTAAAAATGAATAATTAATAATAACACAAGCGCCTATCACCTTATGACCATGGGCACTTACTGACCACTTTGTTGAATAAATAATTGTTAATAACAACAGCGCCTTTCACCCGATGACCCGGGACACTTACTCACCACTCTGTTAAATAAATAATTATTAATAACACAAGCCTCTATCACCTCATAACCCGAGGCGCTTACTGACCACTCTGTAGAATAAATAATTATTTATAACACAAGCGCCCATCACCTAATGACCCGGTGCGCTAACTGGCCACTCTGTGAAAAAAATAATTATTAATAACAACAGCGCCTTTAACCCGATGACCCGGGACACTTACTAACCACTCTGTTAAATAAATAATTATTAATAACACAAGCGCCAATCACTCGATAACCCGAGGCACTTACTGGCCACTTTGTTAAATAAATAATAATTAATTACACAATTAATTATCACCTAATGACCCGAAGGCGCTTACTGGCCACTCTGTTAAATAAATAATTATTAATAACACAAGTTCCGATTACCTAATGACATGGAACGCTTACTGGCCACTTTGTTTAATAAATAATTAATAATAACAAAAGCGCCTATCATCCGATAACCCGGGGAACTTACTGGCCACTCTGTTAAATAAATATGGAATAATAACACAAGCGCCTATCACCCAATGACCCAGGGTGCTTACTAGCCACCCTGTTAAATAAATAATGGATAATAACACAAGCGCCTAACACCGAATGACCCAAAGGCGCTTACTGGCCACACTGTTAAATAAATAATTATTAATAATACAAGCGCCCATCACCCGATAACCCAGGGCACTTACTGGCCACTATGTTAAATAAATAATTATTAATTTAACAAGTGCCTATCACCTAATGTCACAAGGTGCTCACTGGCTACTCTGAAAAATAAATAATTATTAATAACACAAGCGCCTATCACCTCATGACCCAGGATGCTTACTGGCCACTCTGTTAAATAAATAATTTCTTATAACACAAGCTTCTATCACCAAATGACCTGGAGCGCTTACTGGTCACTATGTAAAATGGATAATTATTAATAACACAAGCGCCTATCACCCAATGACCCAGGGCGCTTACTGGCCACTCTGTTAAATAAATAATTATTAATAACACAAGCCTTTATCACCTCATAACCCGAGGCGCTCACTGGGCGATCTGTTGAATAAATAATTATTAATAACACAAGCTCCTATCACCGAATGACCCAGATTGCTTACTGGCCACTATGTAAAATGAATAATTATTAATAACACAAGCGCCTATCACCTCATGACCCAGGGCGCTAAATGGCCACTCTGTTGAATAAATATTTAATTATAACACAAGTGCCTATCACCTAATGACACGGGGCACTTACTGGCCACTCTCTAAAATAGATAATTATTAATAACTCAAGCGCCTATCACCTCATGACCCAGGGAGCTTACTGGCTACTTTGTAAAATGAATAATTATTAATAACACAAGTGCCTATCACCTAATGACACGGGGCGCTTACTGGCTACTCTGTTAAATAAATAATTATTAATAACACAAGCCTCTATTACCTCATAACCCGAGGCGCTCACTGAGCGATCTGTTGAATAAATAATTATTAATAACTAAAGCGCCTATCACCCAATAACCCAGGGCGCTTACTGGCCACCCTGTTAAATAAATAATTATAAATAACACAAGTGATTATCACCTAATGACACGGAGCGCTTTCTGGCCACTCTGTTGAACAAATAATTATTAATAACACAAGCGCCTATTACCTCATGACCCGGGGCTCTTACTGGCTACTCTGTTGAAATGAATCATTATTAATAACACAAGTGCCTATCACCTAATGACACGGGGCGCTTACTGGCCACACTGTTAAATAAATAATTATTAATTACACAAGTGATTAACACCTCATGACACGAAGCGCTTTCTGGACACTCTGTAAAACGAATAATTATTAATAACACAAGCGCCAATCACCTTATGACCCGGAGCTCTTACTGGCTACTCTGTTGAATAAATAATTATTAATATCACAAGCGCTTATTACCTAATGACCATGGGCGCTTACTGATCACTCTGTTAAATAAATAATTGTTAATAACAACAGCGCCTTTCACCCAATGACCCGGGACACTTACTAACCACTCTGTTAAATAAATAATTATTAATAACACAAGCGCCTATCACCTTATGACCATGGGCGCTTACTAAACACTTTGTTGAATAAATAATTGTTAATAACAACAGCGCCTTTTACTCGATGACCCGGGACACTTACTAACCACTCTGTTAAATAAATAATTAATAAAAACACAAGCGCCTATCACCCGACAACCCGGGGCACTTACTGGCTACTCTGTTAAATAAATAATTATTAATTACACAAGTAATTATCACCTAATGACCCGAAGGCGCTTACTGGCCACTCTGTTGAATTATTAATTATTAATAACACAAGCACCCATCACCCAATGACCCAGGGCGCTTACTAGCCACCCTGTTAAATAAATAATTATTAATAATACAAGCGCTCATCACCCGATAACCCAGGGCACTTACTGGCCACTATGTTGAATAAATAATTCTTAATTAAACAAGTGCCTATCACCTAATGTCACAAGGCGCTTACTGGCTACTCTGAAAAATAAATAATTATTAATAACACAAGCGTCTATCACCTCATAACCCGAGGCGCTTACTGACCACTCTGTTGGATTATTAATTATTAATAACACAAGCGCCTATCACCCAATGACCCAGGGCGCTTACTAGCCACCCTGTTAAATAAATAATAGATAATAACACAAGCGCCTATCACCGAATGACCCACAGGTGCTTACTGGCCACTCTGTTAAATAAATTATTATTAATAATACAAGCGCTTATCACCCAATAACCCAACGCACTTACTGGCTACTATGTTAATTAAATAATTATTAATTAAACAAGTGCCTATCACCTAATGTCACAAGGCGCTCACTGGTTACTCTAAAAAATAAATAATTATTAATAACACAAGTGCCTATCACCTCATATCCCAGGGTGCTTACTAGATACTCTGTTGAATGAATAATTATTTATAACACGAGCGCCTATCACCTCATGACCCAGGGCGCTAAATGGCCACTCTCTAAAATGAATAATTATTAATAACACAAGTGCATATCACCTAATAACACGGGGAGCTTACTGGCCACTCTGTTAAATGAATAATTATTAATAACACAAGTGCCTATCACCTAATAACACGGGGCGCTTACTGGCTACTCTGTTAAATAAATAATTATTAATAACACAAGCGCCTATCACCTCATGACTATGGGCGCTTACTGACCACTCTGTTAAAAAAATAATTGTTACTAACAACAGCGCCTATCACCCGATAACCCGGGGCACTTACTGGCCATTCTGTTAAATAAACAATAAATAATAACACAAGCGCCTATCACCTCAAAACTCGAGGCGCTTACTCGCTACTCTGTTGAATAAATAATTATAAATAACACAAGCGCCTATCACCCAATGACACAGGGCGATTACCGGCCACCCTGTTAAATTAATAAGTATAAATAACACAAGTGATTATCACCTAATGACACGCAGCGCTTTTTATTCACTCTGTAAAACAAATAATTATTAATAACACAAGTGCCTATTACCTCATGACCCGGGGCTCTTACTGGCTACTCTGTTAAAAATGAATAATTAATAATAACACAAGCGCCTATCACCTTATGACCATGGGCGCTTACTGACCACTCTGTTATTTAAATAATTGTTGATAACAACAGCGCCTTTCACCCGATGACCCAGGACACTTACTAACAACTCTGTTAAATAAATAATTATTAATAACACAAGCAACTATCACCCGATAACCCGAAGCACTTACTGGCCACTCTGTTAAATAAATAATTATTAATTACACAAGTAGTTATCACCCAATGACCCGAAGGCGCTTACTGGCCACTCTGTTGATTAAATGATTATTCATAACACAAACGCCTATTGCCCAATGACCCAAAGGCGCTTACTGGCCATTTTGTTAAATAAATAGTTATTAATAACACAAGTGCCTATCACATAATGACACGGGGCGCTTACTGGCAACTCTGTTAAATAAATAATTATTAATAATACAAGCGCCTATCACCCGATAACCCAGGGCACTTACTGGCCACTATGTTGAATAAATAATTATTAAGTAAACAAGTGCCTACCACCTAATAACACGGGGCGCTTACTGGTTACTCTGTTAAATAAATAATTATTAATAACACAAGCGCCTATCACCTCATGACTATGGGCGCTTACTGACCACTCTGTTAAAAAAATAATTGTTACTAACAACAGCGCCTATTCCCGATAACCCGGGGCACTTACTGGCCAATCTGTTAAATAAATAATTATTAATAACACAAGTTATTATCACCTAATGACACGCAGCGCTTTTTGGCCACTCTGTAAAAACAAATAATCATTAATAACACAAGCGCCTATCACCTCATGACCCGGGTCTCTTACTGGCTACTCTGTTAAAAATTAATAATTAATAATAACACAAGCGCTTATCACCTTATGACCATGGGCACTTACTGACCACTTTGTTAAATAAATAATTGTTAATAACAACAGCGCCTTTCACCCGATGACCCGGGACACTTACTCACCACTCTGTTAAATAAATAATTATTAATAACACAAGCCTCTATCACCTCATAACCCGAGGCGCTTACTGACCACTCTGTAGAATAAATAATTATTTATAACACAAGCGCCCATCACCTAATGACCCGGTGCGCTAACTGGCCACTCTGTGAAAAAAATAATTATTAATAACAACAGCGCCTTTAACCCGATGACCCGAGGCACTTACTGGCCACTTTGTTAAATAAATAATAATTAATTACACAATTAATTATCACCTAATGACCCGAAGGCGCTTACTGGCCACTCTGTTAAATAAATAATTATAAATAACACAAGTTCCGATTACCTAATGACACGGAACGCTTACTGGCCACTTTGTTTAATAAATAATTAATAATAACAAAAGCGCCTATCATCCGATAACCCGGGGAACTTACTGGCCACTCTGTTAAATAAATATGGAATAATAACACAAGCGCCTATCACCCAATGACCCAGGGTGCTTACTAGCCACCCTGTTAAATAAATAATGGATAATAACACAGGCGCCTAACACCGAATGACCCAAAGGCGCTTACTGGCCACACTGTTAAATAAATAATTATTAATAATACAAGCGCCTATCACCTAATGTCACAAGGTGCTCACTGGCTACTCTGAAAAATAAATAATTATTAATAACACAAGCGCCTATCAACTCATGACCCAGGATGCTTACTGGCCACTCTGTTAAATAAATAATTTCTTATAACACAAGCTTCTATCACCAAATGACCTGGAGCGCTTACTGGTCACTATGTAAAATGGATAATTATTAATAACACAAGCGCCTATCACCCAATGACCCAGGGCGCTTACTGGCCACTCTGTTAAATAAATAATTATTAATAACACAAGCCTCTATCACCTCATAACCCGAGGCGCTCACTGGGCGATCTGTTGAATAAATAATTATTAATAACACAAGCTTCTATCACCGAATGACCCAGATTGCTTACTGGCCACTATGTAAAATGAATAATTATTAATAACACAAGCGCCTATCACCTCATGACCCAGGGCGCTAAATGGCCACTCTGTTGAATAAATATTTAATTATAACACAAGTGCCTATCACCTAATGACACGGGGCACTTACTGGCCACTCTCTAAAATAGATAATTATTAATAACTCAAGCGCCTATCACCTCATGACCCAGGGAGCTTACTGGCTACTTTGTAAAATGAATAATTATTAATAACACAAGTGCCTATCACCTAATGACACGGGGCGCTTACTGGCCACTCTGTTAAATAAATAATGGATAATAACACAGGCGCCTAACACCGAATGACCCAAAGGCGCTTACTGGCCACACTGTTAAATAAATAATTATTAATAACACAAGCGCCTATCACCTCATGACTATGGGCGCTTACTGACCACTCTGTTAAAAAAATAATTGTTACTAACAACAGCGCCTATCACCCGATAACCCGGGGCACTTACTAGCCAATCTGTTAAATAAATAATTATTAATTACACAAGTGATTATCACCTAATGACACGGAGCGCTTTCTGGCCACTCTGTTGAACAAATAATTATTAATAACACAAGCGCCTATTACCTCATGACCCGGGGCTCTTACTGGCTACTCTGTTGATATGAATCATTATTAATAACACAAGTGCCTATCACCTAATGACACCGGGCGCTTACTGGCCACACTGTTAAATAAATAATTATTAATTACACAAGTGATTAACACCTCATGACACGAAGCGCTTTCTGGACACTCTGTAAAACGAATAATTATTAATAACACAAGCGCCAATCACCTCATGACCCGGAGCTCTTACTGGCTACTCTGTTGAATAAATAATTATTAATATCACAAGCGCTTATTACCTAATGACCCACGGCTCTTACTGGCTACTCTGTTAAAAATGAATAATTAATAATAACACAAGCGCTTATCACCTTATGACCATGGGCGCTTACTGACCACTCTGTTGAATAAATAATTGTTAATAACAACAGCGCCTTTCACCCAATGACCCGGGACACTTACTAACCACTCTGTTAAATAAATAATTATTAATAACACAAGCGCCTATCACCTTATGACCATGGGCGCTTACTAAACACTTTGTTGAATAAATAATTGTTAATAACAACAGCGCCTTTTACTCGATGACCCGGGATACTTACTAACCACTCTGTTAAATAAATAATTAATAATAACACAAGCGCCTATCACCCGACAACCCGGGGCACTTACTGGCTACTCTGTTAAATAAATAATTATTAATTACACAAGTAATTATCACCTAATGACCCGAAGGCGCTTACTGGCCACTCTGTTGAATTATTAATTATTAATAACACAAGCACCTATCACCCAATGACCCAGGGCGCTTACTAGCCACCCTGTTAAATAAATAATTATTAATAATACAAGCGCTCATCACCAGATAACCCAGGGCACTTACTGGCCACTATGTTGAATAAATAATTCTTAATTAAACAAGTGCCTATCACCTAATGTCACAAGGCGCTTACTGGCTACTCTGAAAAATAAATAATTATTAATAACACAAGCGTCTATCACCTCATAACCCGAGGCGCTTACTGACCACTCTGTTGAATTATTAATTATTAATAACACAAGCGCCTATCACCCAATGACCCAGGGCACTTACTAGCCACCCTGTTAAATAAATAATAGATAATAACACAAGTGCCTATCACCGAATGACCCACAGGTGCTTACTGGCCACTCTGTTAAATAAATAATTATTAATAATACAAGCGCTCATCACCCGATAACCCAACGCACTTACTGGCCACTATGTTAATTAAATAATTATTAATTAAACAAGTGCCTATCACCTAATGTCACAAGGCGCTCACTGGTTACTCTAAAAAATAAATAATTATTAATAACACAAGTGCCTATCACCTCATAACCCAGGGTGCTTACTAGCCACTCTGTTGAATGAATAATTATTTATAACACGAGCGCCTATCACCTCATGACCCAGGGCGCTAAATGGCCACTCTCTAAAATGAATAATTATTAATAACACAAGTGCATATCACCTAATAACACGGGGAGCTTACTGGCCACTCTGTTAAATAAATAATTATTAATAACACAAGTGCCTATCACCTAATAACACGGGGCGCTTACTGGCTACTCTGTTAAATAAATAATTATTAATAACACAAGCGCCTATCACCTCATGACTATGGGCGCTTACTGACCACTCTGTTAAAAAAATAATTGTTACTAACAACAGCGCCTATCACCCGATAACCCGGGGCACTTACTGGCCAATCTGTTAAATAAATAATTATTAATTACACAAGTTATTATCACCTAATGACCCGAAGGCGCTTACTAGCCACTCTGTTAGATGAAAAATTATTAATAACACAAGTTTCTATCACCTAATGAAACGAAGCGCTTACTGGCCACTCTGTTAAATAAATAATTATCAATAACACAAGCTACTATCACCCGATAACCCAGGGAACTTACTGGCCATTCTGTTAAATAAACAATAAATAAAAACACAAGCGCCTATCACCTAATAACCCAAAGGCGCTTACTGGCCACTCTGTTAAATAAATAGTTATTAATAACACAAGCGCCTATCACCTCATGACCCGAGGCACTTACTAGCCACTCTATTACATAAATAATTATTCATAACACAAGCTTCTATCACCGAATGACCTGGAACGCTTACTGGCCACTATGTAAAATGAATAATTATTAATAACACAAGCGCCTATCACCTCATAACTCGAGGCGCTTACTCGCTACTCTGTTGAATAAATAATTATAATTAACACAAGCGCCTATCACCCAATGACACAGGGCGCTTACCGGCCACCCTGTTAAATTAATAATTATAAATAACACAAGTGATTATCACCTAATGACACGCAGCGCTTTTTATTCACTCTGTAAAACAAATAATTATTAATAACACAAGTGCCTATTACCTTATGACCCGGGGCTCTTACTGGCTACTCTGTTAAAAATGAATAATTAATAATAACACAAGCGCCTATCACCTTATGACCATGGGCGCTTACTGACCACTCTGTTATTTAAATAATTGTTGATAACAACAGCGCCTTTCACCCGATGACCCAGGACACTTACTAACCACTCTGTTAAATAAATAATTATTAATAACACAAGCACCTATCACCCGATAACCTGAAGCACTTACTGGCCACTCTGTTAAATAAATAATTATTAATTACACAAGTAGTTATCACCTAATGACCCGAAGGCGCTTACTGGCCACTCTGTTGATTAAATGATTATTCATAACACAAACGCCTATTGCCCAATGACCCAAAGGCGCTTACTGGCCATTTTGTTTAATAAATAGTTATTAATAACACAAGTGCCTATCACATAATGACACGGGGCGCTTACTGGCAACTCTGTTAAATAAATAATTATTAATAATACAAGCGCCTATCACCCGATAACCCAGGGCACTTACTGGCCACTATGTTGAATAAATAATTATTAAGTAAACAAGTGCCTACCACCTAATAACACGGGGCGCTTACTGGCCACTCTGTTAAATAAATAATTATTAATAACACAAGCGCCTATCACCTCATGACTATGGGCGCTTACTGACCACTCTGTTAAAAAAATAATTGTTACTAACAACAGCGCCTATCACTCGATAACCCGGGGCACTTACTGGCCAATCTGTTAAATAAATAATTATTAATTACACAAGTTATTATCACCTAATGACACGCAGCGCTTTTTGGCCACTCTGTAAAAACGAATAATCATTAAAAACACAAGCGCCTATCACCTCATGTCCCGGGTCTCTTACTGGCTACTCTGTTAAAAATTAATAATTAATAATAACACAAGCGCCTATCACCTTATGACCATGGGCGTTTACTGACCACTTTGTTGAATAAATAATTATTAATAACACAAGCGCCTATCACCCGATAACCTTGGGCAATTACTAGGCACTCTGTTAAATAAATAATTAATTATTAAACAAGTGCCTATCACCTTATGTCACAAGGCGCTTACTGGCTACTCTGAAAAATAAATAATTATTATTATTACAAGCGTCTATCACCTCATAACCCGAGGCGCTTACTGACTACTCTGTAGAATAAATAATTATTTATAACACAAGCGCCCATCACCTAATGACCCGGTGCGCTTACTGGCCACTCTGTAAAAAAAATAATTATTAATAACATAAGCGCCTATCACCTCATGACCCGGGGCACTTACTAGCCACCCTTTTACGTAAATAATTATCCATATTACAAGCTCCTATCACCGAATGACCTGGAGCGCTTACTCGCCACTATGTAAAATGAATAATTATTAATAACGCAAGCGCCTATCATCTCATGACCCGGGGCGCCTACTGGATACTCTGTAAAATAAATAATTATTAATAACACAAGCGCCTATCACCCAATAACCTGGGGCGCTTACTAGCTACTCCGTCAAATAAATAATTATTAATAACACAAGCACCTATCACCCAATAACCTGGGGCACTTACTGGCCACTCTGTTAAATAAATAATTATTAATAACACAAGCTACTATCACCCGATAACCCAGGGAACTTACTGGCCATTCTGTTAAATGAACAATAAATAATAACACAAGCGCCTATCACCCAATGACCCAAAAGCGAATACTGGATACTTTGTTAAATAAATAGTTATTAATAACACAAGTGCCTATCACCTCATGACACGGGGCGCTTACTAGCCACTCTGTTAAATAAATAATTATTAATCATACAAGCTACTATCACCCGATAACCCAGGGAACTTACTGGCCATTCTGTTAAATAAACAATAAATAATAACACAAGCGCCTATCACCCAATGACCCAAAGGCGCTTACTGGCCACTCTGTTAAATAAATAGTTATTAATAACACAAGCGCCTATCACCTCATGACCCGAAGCACTTACTAGCCACTCTATTACATAAATAATTATTCATAACACAAGCTTCTATCACCGAATGACCTGGAACGCTTACTGGCCACTATGTAAAATGAATAATTATTAATAACACAAGCGCCTATCACCTCATAACTCGAGGCGCTTACTCGCTACTCTGTTGAATAAACAATTATAAATAACACAAGCGCCTATCACCCAATGACACAGGGCGCTTACTGGCCCCCCTGTTAAATTAATAATTATAAATAACACAAGTGATTATTACCTAATGACACGCAGCGCTTTTTATTCACTCTGTAAAACAAATAATTATTAATAACACAAGCGCCTATTACCTCATGACCCGGGGCTCTTACTGGCTACTCTGTTAAAAATGAATAATTAATAATAACACAAGCGCCTATCACCTTATGACCATGGGCGCTTACTGACCACTCTGTTATTTAAATAATTGTTAATAACAACAGCGCCTTTCACCCGATGACCCAGGACACTTACTAGCCACTCTGTTGAATGAATAATTATTTATAACACGAGCGCCTATCACCTCATGACCCAGGGCGCTAAATGGCCACTCTCTAAAATGAATAATTATTAATAACACAAGTGCATATCACCTAATAACACGGGGAGCTTACTGGCCACTCTGTTAAATAAATAATTATTAATAACACAAGTGCCTATCACCTAATAACACGGGGCGCTTACTGGCTACTCTGTTAAATAAATAATTATTAATAACACAAGCGCCTATCACCTCATGACTATGGGCGCTTACTGACCACTCTGTTAAAAAAATAATTGTTACTAACAACAGCGCCTATCACCCGATAACCCGGGGCACTTACTGGCCAATCTGTTAAATAAATAATTATTAATTACACAAGTTATTATCACCTAATGACCCGAAGGCGCTTACTAGCCACTCTGTTAGATGAAAAATTATTAATAACACAAGTTTCTATCACCTAATGAAACGAAGCGCTTACTGGCCACTCTGTTAAATAAATAATTATCAATAACACAAGCTACTATCACCCGATAACCCAGGGAACTTACTGGCCATTCTGTTAAATAAACAATAAATAAAAACACAAGCGCCTATCACCTAATAACTCAAAGGCGCTTACTGGCCACTCTGTTAAATAAATAGTTATTAATAACACAAGCGCCTATCACCTCATGACCCGAGGCACTTACTGGCTACTCTGTTAAAAATGAATAATTAATAATAACACAAGCGCCTATCACCTTATGACCATGGGCGCTTACTGACCACTCTGTTATTTAAATAATTGTTGATAACAACAGCGCCTTTCACCCGATGACCCAGGACACTTACTAACCACTCTGTTAAATAAATAATTATTAATAACACAAGCACCTATCACCCGATAACCCGAAGCACTTACTGGCCACTCTGTTAAATAAATAATTATTAATTACACAAGTAGTTATCACCTAATGACCCGAAGGCGCTTACTGGCCACTCTGTTGATTAAATGATTATTCATAACACAAACGCCTATTGCCCAATGACCCAAAGGCGCTTACTGGCCATTTTGTTTAATAAATAGTTATTAATAACACAAGTGCCTATCACATAATGACACGGGGCGCTTACTGGCAACTCTGTTAAATAAATAATTATTAATAATACAAGCGCCTATCACCCGATAACCCAGGGCACTTACTGGCCACTATGTTGAATAAATAATTATTAAGTAAACAAGTGCCTACCACCTAATAACACGGGGCGCTTACTGGCCACTCTGTTAAAAATTAATAATTAATAATAACACAAGCGCCTATCACCTTATGACCATGGGCGTTTACTGACCACTTTGTTGAATAAATAATTATTAATAACACAAGCGCCTATCACCCGATAACCTTGGGCAATTACTAGGCACTCTGTTAAATAAATAATTAATTATTAAACAAGTGCCTATCACCTAATGTCACAAGGCGCTTACTGGCTACTCTGAAAAATAAATAATTATTATTATTACAAGCGTCTATCACCTCATAACCCGAGGCGCTTACTGACTACTCTGTAGAATAAATAATTATTTATAACACAAGCGCCCATCACCTAATGACCCGGTGCGCTTACTGGCCACTCTGTAAAAAAAATAATTATTAATAATATAAGCGCCTATCACCTCATGACCCGGGGCACTTACTAGCCACCCTTTTACGTAAATAATTATCCATATTACAAGCTCCTATCACCGAATGACCTGGAGCGCTTACTCGCCACTATGTAAAATGAATAATTATTAATAACGCAAGCGCCTATCATCTCATGACCCGGGGCGCCTACTGGATACTCTGTAAAATAAATAATTATTAATAACACAAGCGCCTATCACCCAATAACCTGGGGCGCTTACTAGCTACTCCGTCAAATAAATAATTATTAATAACACAAGCACCTATTACCCGATAACCTGGGGCACTTACTGGCCACTCTGTTAAATAAATAATTATTAATAACACAAGCTACTATCACCCGATAACCCAGGGAACTTACTGGCCATTCTGTTAGATGAACAATAAATAATAACACAAGCGCCTATCACCCAATGACCCAAAAGCGAATACTGGATACTTTGTTAAATAAATAGTTATTAATAACACAAGTGCCTATCACCTCATGACACGGGGCGCTTACTAGCCACTCTGTTAAATAAATAATTATTAATCATACAAGCGACCATCACCCGATTACCCAGGGCACTTGCTGGCCACTCTGTTAAATAAATAAATATTAATCACACAAGTGATTAACACCTCATGACACGATGCGCTTTCTGGCCACTCTGTAAAACGAATAATTATTAACACAAGCGCCTATCACCCAATGACCCGGGGCGCTTACTGGCCTCTCTGTAAAATATATAATTAATGATAACATAAGTGCCTATCACTTCATGACCTTGGGAGCTGACTGGCCACTCTGTTACATAAATAATTATTAATAATACAAGCGCCTATCACCCAATAACCCAGGGCACGAACTGGCCACTATGTTAAATAAATATTCAATTATTACACAAGTGCCTATCACCTAATGACACAGGGCGCTTACTGGCCACTCTCTTAAATGAATAATTATTAATAACACAAGCGCCTATCACCTTATGACCCAGGGCGCTTACTGGCTACTCTGTAAAATGAATAATTATAAATAACACAAGCGCCTATCACCCAATAACCTGGGGCGCTTACTAGCAACTCCGTTAAAAAAATAATTATTAATAACTTAAGTGCCTATCACCTAATGACACGGGGCGCTTACTGGCCACTCTGTTAAATAAATAATTATTAATAATACAAGCGCCTACCACCCGATAACCCGGGGAGCTTACTGGCTACTCTGTTAAATAGATAATGAATAATAACACAAGCGCCTATCACCCAATGACCCAGAGGCGCTTACTGGCCATTTTGTTGAATAAGAGTTATTAATAACACAAGTGCCTATGACCTAATGACACGGGGCGCTTACTGGCCACTCTGTTCAATAAATAATTATTAATAACACAAGCGGCTATCACCTCATGACTATGGGCGCTTACTGACCACTCTGTTGAAAAAATAATTGTTACTAACAACAGCGCCTATCACCCGATGACTTAGGACACTTACTAACTACTCTGTTGAATAAATAATTATTAATAACATAAGCCTATATCACCTCATAACCCGGGACACTTACTAACCACTCTGTTAAATAAATAATTATTAATAACACAAGCTAATATCACCCGATAACCCAGGGAACTTACTGGCCATTCTGTTAAATAAACAATAAATAATAACACAAGCGCCTATCACCCAATGACCCAAAGGCGCTTACTGGCCACTCTGTTAAATAAATAGTTATTAATAACACAAGCGCCTATCACCTCATGACCCGAAGCACTTACTAGCCACTCTATTACATAAATAATTATTCATAACACAAGCTTCTATCACCGAATGACCTGGAACGCTTACTGGCCACTATGTAAAATGAATAATTATTAATAACACAAGCGCCTATCACCTCATAACTCGAGGCGCTTACTCGCTACTCTGTTGAATAAACAATTATAAATAACACAAGCGCCTATCACCCAATGACACAGGGCGCTTACTGGCCCCCCTGTTAAATTAATAATTATAAATAACACAAGTGATTATTACCTAATGACACGCAGCGCTTTTTATTCACTCTGTAAAACAAATAATTATTAATAACACAAGCGCCTATTACCTCATGACCCGGGGCTCTTACTGGCTACTCTGTTAAAAATGAATAATTAATAATAACACAAGCGCCTATCACCTTATGACCATGGGCGCTTACTGACCACTCTGTTATTTAAATAATTGTTAATAACAACAGCGCCTTTCACCCGATGACCCAGGACACTTACTAACCACTCTGTTAAATAAATAATTATTAATAACACAAGCGCCTATCACCCAATAACCCGAAGCACTTACTGGCCACTCTGTTAAATAAATAATTATTAATTACACAAGTAGTTATCACCTAATGACCCGAAGGCGCTTACTGGCCACTCTGTTGATTAAATGATTATTCATAACACAAACGCCTATTACCCAATGACCCAAAGGCGCTTACTGGCCATTTTGTTGAAAAAATAGTTATTAATAACACAACTGCCTATCACATAATGACACGGGGCGCTTACTGGCAACTCTGTTAAATAAATAATTATTAATAATACAAGCGCCTATCACCCAATGACCCAGGGCGCTTACTGGCTACTCTGTAAAATGAATAATTATAAATAACACAAGCGCCTATCACCCAATAACCTGGGACGCTTACTAGCAACTCCGTTAAAAAAATAATTATTAATAACTTAAGTGCCTATCACCTAATGACACGGGGCGCTTACTGGCCACTCTGTTAAATAAATAATTATTAATAATACAAGTGCCCATCACCCGATAACCCGGGGAACTTACTGGCCACTCTGTTAAATAAATAATGAATAATAACACAAGCGCCTATCACCTAATGACCCAAAGGCGCTTACTGGCCATTTTGTTAAATAAATAATTATTAATTACACAAGTAATTATCACTTCATGACCCGAAATTGCTTACTGGCCACTATGTTAAATAAATAATTTATAATAACACAAGTTCCTATCACCTAATGAAATGGAGCGCTTACTGGCCACTCTGTTACATAAGTAATTATTAATAAAACAAGCGCCTACCACCCGATAACCCGGGGAGCTTACTGGCCACTCTGTTAAATAGATAATGAATAATAACACAAGCGCCTATCACCTAATGACCCAGAGGCGCTTACTGGCCATTTTGTTGAATAAGAGTTATTAATAACACAAGTGCCTATCACCTAATGACACGGGGCGCTTACTGGCCACTCTGTTAAATAAATAATTATTAATAACACAAGCGGCTATCACCTCATGACTATGGGAGCTTACTGACCACTCTGTTAAAAAAATAATTCTTACTAACAACAGCGCCTATCACCCGATGACTTAGGACACTTGCTAACTACTCTGTTGAATAAATAATTATTAATAACACAAGCCTTTATCACCTCATAACCCGGGACACTTACTAACCACTCTGTTAAATAAATAATTATTAATAACACAAGCGCCTATCACCCGATAACCCGGGGCACGTACTGGCCAATCTGTTAAATAAATAATTTTTAATTACACAAGTTATTATCACCTAATGACCCGAAGGCGCTTACTGGCCACTCTGTTAGATAAAAAATTATTAATAACACAAGTTTCTATCACCTAATGAAACGGAGCGCTTACTGGCCACTCTGTTAAATAAATAATTATTAATAACACAAGCTACTATCACCCGATAACCCAGGGAACTTACTGGCCATTCTGTTAAATAAACAATAAATAATAACACAAGCGCCTATCACCCAATGACCCAAAGGCGCTTACTGGCCACTCTGTTAAATAAATAGTTATTAATAACACAAGCGCCTATCACCTCATGACCCGAGGCACTTACTAGCCACTCTATTACATAAATAATTATTCATAACACAAGCTTCTATCACCGAATGACCTGGAACGCTTACTGGCCACTATGTAAAATGAATAATTATTATTAGCACAAGCGCCTATCACCTCATAACTCGAGGCGCTTACTCGCTACTCTGTTGAATAAATAATTATAAATAACACAAGCGCCTATCACCCAATGACACAGGGTGCTTACTGGCCACCCTGTTGATCAAATAATTATTAATAACACAAGCGCCTATTACCTCATGACCCGGGGCTCTTACTGGCTACTCTGTTAAAAATGAATAATTAATAATAACACAAGCGCCTATCACCTTATGACCATGGGCGCTTACTGACCACTCTGTTATTTAAATAATTGTTAATAACAACAGTGCCTTTCACCCGATGACCCAGGACACTTACTAACCACTCTGTTAAATAAATAATTATTAATAACACAAGCGCCTATTACCCGATAACCCGAAGCACTTACTGGCCACTCTGTTAAATAAATAATTATTAATTACACAAGTAGTTATCACCTAATGACCCGAAGGCGCTTACTGGCCACTCTGTTGATTAAATGATTATTCATAACACAAACGCCTATTACCCAATGACCCAAAGGCGCTTACTGGCCATTTTGTTGAATAAATAGTTATTAATAACACAAGTGCCTATCACATAATGACACGGGGCGCTTACTGGCAACTCTGTTAAATAAATAATTATTAATAATACAAGCGCCTATCACCCAATGACCCAGGGCGCTTACTGGCTACTCTGTAAAATGAATAATTATAAATAACACAAGCGCCTATCACCCAATAACCTGGGGCGCTTACTAGCAACTCCGTTAAAAAAATAATTATTAATAACTTAAGTGCCTTTCACCTAATGACACGGGGCGCTTACTGGCCACTCTGTTAAATAAATAATTATTAATAACACAAACGCCTATTACCCAATGACCCAAAGGCGCTTACTGGCCACTCTGTTAAATAAATAATTTATAATAACACAAGTTCCTATCGACTAATGAAATGGAGCGCTTACTGGCCACTCTGTTAAATAAGTAATTATTAATAAAACAAGCGCCTACCACCCGATAACCCGGGGAGCTTACTGGCCACTCTGTTAAATAGATAATGAATAATAACACAAGCGCCTATCACCCAATGACCCAGAGGCGCTTACTGGCCATTTTGTTAAATAAGAGTTATTAATAACACAAGTGCCTATGACCTAATGACACGGGGCGCTTACTGGCCACTCTGTTAAATAAATAATTATTAATAACACAAGCGGCTATCACCTCATGACTATGGGCGCTTACTGACCACTCTGTTGAAAAAATAATTGTTACTAACAACAGCGCCTATCACCCGATGACTTAGGACACTTACTAACTACTCTGTTGAATAAATAATTATTAATAACACAAGCCTTTATCACCTCATAACTCGGGACACTTACTAACCACTCTGTTAAATAAATAATTATTAATAACACAAGCGCCTATCACCCGATAACCCGGGGCACTTACTGGCAACTCTGTTAAATAAATAATTATTAATAATACAAGCGCCTATCACCCAATGACCCAGGGCGCTTACTGGCTACTCTGTAAAATGAATAATTATAAATAACACAAGCGCCTATCACCCAATAACCTGGGACGCTTACTAGCAACTCCGTTAAAAAAATAATTATTAATAACTTAAGTGCCTATCACCTAATGACACGGGGCGCTTACTGGCCACTCTGTTAAATAAATAATTATTAATAACACAAGCTACTATCACCCGATAACCCAGGGAACTTACTGGCCATTCTGTTAAATAAACAATAAATAATAACACAAGCGCCTATCACCCAATGACCCAAAGGCGCTTACTGGCCACTCTGTTAAATAAATAGTTATTAATAACACAAGCGCCTATCACCTCATGACCCGAGGCACTTACTAGCCACTCTATTACATAAATAATTATTCATAACACAAGCTTCTATCACCGAATGACCTGGAACGCTTACTGGCCACTATGTAAAATGAATAATTATTATTAGCACAAGCGCCTATCACCTCATAACTCGAGGCGCTTACTCGCTACTCTGTTGAATAAATAATTATAAATAACACAAGCGCCTATCACCCAATGACACAGGGTGCTTACTGGCCACCCTGTTGATCAAATAATTATTAATAACACAAGCGCCTATTACCTCATGACCCGGGGCTCTTACTGGCTACTCTGTTAAAAATGAATAATTAATAATAACACAAGCGCCTATCACCTTATGACCATGGGCGCTTACTGACCACTCTGTTATTTAAATAATTGTTAATAACAACAGTGCCTTTCACCCGATGACCCAGGACACTTACTAACCACTCTGTTAAATAAATAATTATTAATAACACAAGCGCCTATTACCCGATAACCCGAAGCACTTACTGGCCACTCTGTTAAATAAATAATTATTAATTACACAAGTAGTTATCACCTAATGACCCGAAGGCGCTTACTGGCCACTCTGTTGATTAAATGATTATTCATAACACAAACGCCTATTACCCAATGACCCAAAGGCGCTTACTGGCCATTTTGTTGAATAAATAGTTATTAATAACACAAGTGCCTATCACATAATGACACGGGGCGCTTACTGGCAACTCTGTTAAATAAATAATTATTAATAATACAAGCGCCTATCACCCAATGACCCAGGGCGCTTACTGGCTACTCTGTAAAATGAATAATTATAAATAACACAAGCGCCTATCACCCAATAACCTGGGGCGCTTACTAGCAACTCCGTTAAAAAAATAATTATTAATAACTTAAGTGCCTTTCACCTAATGACACGGGGCGCTTACTGGCCACTCTGTTAAATAAATAATTATTAATAACACAAACGCCTATTACCCAATGACCCAAAGGCGCTTACTGGCCACTCTGTTAAATAAATAATTTATAATAACACAAGTTCCTATCGACTAATGAAATGGAGCGCTTACTGGCCACTCTGTTAAATAAGTAATTATTAATAAAACAAGCGCCTACCACCCGATAACCCGGGGAGCTTACTGGCCACTCTGTTAAATAGATAATGAATAATAACACAAGCGCCTATCACCCAATGACCCAGAGGCGCTTACTGGCCATTTTGTTAAATAAGAGTTATTAATAACACAAGTGCCTATGACCTAATGACACGGGGCGCTTACTGGCCACTCTGTTAAATAAATAATTATTAATAACACAAGCGGCTATCACCTCATGACTATGGGCGCTTACTGACCACTCTGTTGAAAAAATAATTGTTACTAACAACAGCGCCTATCACCCGATGACTTAGGACACTTACTAACTACTCTGTTGAATAAATAATTATTAATAACACAAGCCTTTATCACCTCATAACTCGGGACACTTACTAACCACTCTGTTAAATAAATAATTATTAATAACACAAGCGCCTATCACCCGATAACCCGGGGCACTTACTGGCAACTCTGTTAAATAAATAATTATTAATAATACAAGCGCCTATCACCCAATGACCCAGGGCGCTTACTGGCTACTCTGTAAAATGAATAATTATAAATAACACAAGCGCCTATCACCCAATAACCTGGGACGCTTACTAGCAACTCCGTTAAAAAAATAATTATTAATAACTTAAGTGCCTATCACCTAATGACACGGGGCGCTTACTGGCCACTCTGTTAAATAAATAATTATTAATAACACAAGCTACTATCACCCGATAACCCAGGGAACTTACTGGCCATTCTGTTAAATAAACAATAAATAATAACACAAGCGCCTATCACCCAATGACCCAAAGGCGCTTACTGGCCACTCTGTTAAATAAATAGTTATTAATAACACAAGCGCCTATCACCTCATGACCCGAGGCACTTACTAGCCACTCTATTACATAAATAATTATTCATAACACAAGCTTCTATCACCGAATGACCTGGAACGCTTACTGGCCACTATGTAAAATGAATAATTATTATTAGCACAAGCGCCTATCACCTCATAACTCGAGGCGCTTACTCGCTACTCTGTTGAATAAATAATTATAAATAACACAAGCGCCTATCACCCAATGACACAGGGTGCTTACTGGCCACCCTGTTGATCAAATAATTATTAATAACACAAGCGCCTATTACCTCATGACCCGGGGCTCTTACTGGCTACTCTGTTAAAAATGAATAATTAATAATAACACAAGCGCCTATCACCTTATGACCATGGGCGCTTACTGACCACTCTGTTATTTAAATAATTGTTAATAACAACAGTGCCTTTCACCCGATGACCCAGGACACTTACTAACCACTCTGTTAAATAAATAATTATTAATAACACAAGCGCCTATTACCCGATAACCCGAAGCACTTACTGGCCACTCTGTTAAATAAATAATTATTAATTACACAAGTAGTTATCACCTAATGACCCGAAGGCGCTTACTGGCCACTCTGTTGATTAAATGATTATTCATAACACAAACGCCTATTACCCAATGACCCAAAGGCGCTTACTGGCCATTTTGTTGAATAAATAGTTATTAATAACACAAGTGCCTATCACATAATGACACGGGGCGCTTACTGGCAACTCTGTTAAATAAATAATTATTAATAATACAAGCGCCTATCACCCAATGACCCAGGGCGCTTACTGGCTACTCTGTAAAATGAATAATTATAAATAACACAAGCGCCTATCACCCAATAACCTGGGGCGCTTACTAGCAACTCCGTTAAAAAAATAATTATTAATAACTTAAGTGCCTTTCACCTAATGACACGGGGCGCTTACTGGCCACTCTGTTAAATAAATAATTATTAATAACACAAACGCCTATTACCCAATGACCCAAAGGCGCTTACTGGCCACTCTGTTAAATAAATAATTTATAATAACACAAGTTCCTATCGACTAATGAAATGGAGCGCTTACTGGCCACTCTGTTAAATAAGTAATTATTAATAAAACAAGCGCCTACCACCCGATAACCCGGGGAGCTTACTGGCCACTCTGTTAAATAGATAATGAATAATAACACAAGCGCCTATCACCCAATGACCCAGAGGCGCTTACTGGCCATTTTGTTAAATAAGAGTTATTAATAACACAAGTGCCTATGACCTAATGACACGGGGCGCTTACTGGCCACTCTGTTAAATAAATAATTATTAATAACACAAGCGGCTATCACCTCATGACTATGGGCGCTTACTGACCACTCTGTTGAAAAAATAATTGTTACTAACAACAGCGCCTATCACCCGATGACTTAGGACACTTACTAACTACTCTGTTGAATAAATAATTATTAATAACACAAGCCTTTATCACCTCATAACTCGGGACACTTACTAACCACTCTGTTAAATAAATAATTATTAATAACACAAGCGCCTATCACCCGATAACCCGGGGCACTTACTGGCAACTCTGTTAAATAAATAATTATTAATAATACAAGCGCCTATCACCCAATGACCCAGGGCGCTTACTGGCTACTCTGTAAAATGAATAATTATAAATAACACAAGCGCCTATCACCCAATAACCTGGGACGCTTACTAGCAACTCCGTTAAAAAAATAATTATTAATAACTTAAGTGCCTATCACCTAATGACACGGGGCGCTTACTGGCCACTCTGTTAAATAAATAATTATTAATAACACAAGCTACTATCACCCGATAACCCAGGGAACTTACTGGCCATTCTGTTAAATAAACAATAAATAATAACACAAGCGCCTATCACCCAATGACCCAAAGGCGCTTACTGGCCACTCTGTTAAATAAATAGTTATTAATAACACAAGCGCCTATCACCTCATGACCCGAGGCACTTACTAGCCACTCTATTACATAAATAATTATTCATAACACAAGCTTCTATCACCGAATGACCTGGAACGCTTACTGGCCACTATGTAAAATGAATAATTATTATTAGCACAAGCGCCTATCACCTCATAACTCGAGGCGCTTACTCGCTACTCTGTTGAATAAATAATTATAAATAACACAAGCGCCTATCACCCAATGACACAGGGTGCTTACTGGCCACCCTGTTGATCAAATAATTATTAATAACACAAGCGCCTATTACCTCATGACCCGGGGCTCTTACTGGCTACTCTGTTAAAAATGAATAATTAATAATAACACAAGCGCCTATCACCTTATGACCATGGGCGCTTACTGACCACTCTGTTATTTAAATAATTGTTAATAACAACAGTGCCTTTCACCCGATGACCCAGGACACTTACTAACCACTCTGTTAAATAAATAATTATTAATAACACAAGCGCCTATTACCCGATAACCCGAAGCACTTACTGGCCACTCTGTTAAATAAATAATTATTAATTACACAAGTAGTTATCACCTAATGACCCGAAGGCGCTTACTGGCCACTCTGTTGATTAAATGATTATTCATAACACAAACGCCTATTACCCAATGACCCAAAGGCGCTTACTGGCCATTTTGTTGAATAAATAGTTATTAATAACACAAGTGCCTATCACATAATGACACGGGGCGCTTACTGGCAACTCTGTTAAATAAATAATTATTAATAATACAAGCGCCTATCACCCAATGACCCAGGGCGCTTACTGGCTACTCTGTAAAATGAATAATTATAAATAACACAAGCGCCTATCACCCAATAACCTGGGGCGCTTACTAGCAACTCCGTTAAAAAAATAATTATTAATAACTTAAGTGCCTTTCACCTAATGACACGGGGCGCTTACTGGCCACTCTGTTAAATAAATAATTATTAATAACACAAACGCCTATTACCCAATGACCCAAAGGCGCTTACTGGCCACTCTGTTAAATAAATAATTTATAATAACACAAGTTCCTATCGACTAATGAAATGGAGCGCTTACTGGCCACTCTGTTAAATAAGTAATTATTAATAAAACAAGCGCCTACCACCCGATAACCCGGGGAGCTTACTGGCCACTCTGTTAAATAGATAATGAATAATAACACAAGCGCCTATCACCCAATGACCCAGAGGCGCTTACTGGCCATTTTGTTAAATAAGAGTTATTAATAACACAAGTGCCTATGACCTAATGACACGGGGCGCTTACTGGCCACTCTGTTAAATAAATAATTATTAATAACACAAGCGGCTATCACCTCATGACTATGGGCGCTTACTGACCACTCTGTTGAAAAAATAATTGTTACTAACAACAGCGCCTATCACCCGATGACTTAGGACACTTACTAACTACTCTGTTGAATAAATAATTATTAATAACACAAGCCTTTATCACCTCATAACTCGGGACACTTACTAACCACTCTGTTAAATAAATAATTATTAATAACACAAGCGCCTATCACCCGATAACCCGGGGCACTTACTGGCAACTCTGTTAAATAAATAATTATTAATAATACAAGCGCCTATCACCCAATGACCCAGGGCGCTTACTGGCTACTCTGTAAAATGAATAATTATAAATAACACAAGCGCCTATCACCCAATAACCTGGGACGCTTACTAGCAACTCCGTTAAAAAAATAATTATTAATAACTTAAGTGCCTATCACCTAATGACACGGGGCGCTTACTGGCCACTCTGTTAAATAAATAATTATTAATAACACAAGCTACTATCACCCGATAACCCAGGGAACTTACTGGCCATTCTGTTAAATAAACAATAAATAATAACACAAGCGCCTATCACCCAATGACCCAAAGGCGCTTACTGGCCACTCTGTTAAATAAATAGTTATTAATAACACAAGCGCCTATCACCTCATGACCCGAGGCACTTACTAGCCACTCTATTACATAAATAATTATTCATAACACAAGCTTCTATCACCGAATGACCTGGAACGCTTACTGGCCACTATGTAAAATGAATAATTATTATTAGCACAAGCGCCTATCACCTCATAACTCGAGGCGCTTACTCGCTACTCTGTTGAATAAATAATTATAAATAACACAAGCGCCTATCACCCAATGACACAGGGTGCTTACTGGCCACCCTGTTGATCAAATAATTATTAATAACACAAGCGCCTATTACCTCATGACCCGGGGCTCTTACTGGCTACTCTGTTAAAAATGAATAATTAATAATAACACAAGCGCCTATCACCTTATGACCATGGGCGCTTACTGACCACTCTGTTATTTAAATAATTGTTAATAACAACAGTGCCTTTCACCCGATGACCCGGGACACTTACTAACCACTCTGTTAAATAAATAATTATTAATAACACAAGCGCCTATTACCCGATAACCCGAAGCACTTACTGGCCACTCTGTTAAATAAATAATTATTAATTACACAAGTAGTTATCACCTAATGACCCGAAGGCGCTTACTGGCCACTCTGTTGATTAAATGATTATTCATAACACAAACGCCTATTACCCAATGACCCAAAGGCGCTTACTGGCCATTTTGTTGAATAAATAGTTATTAATAACACAAGTGCCTATCACATAATGACACGGGGCGCTTACTGGCAACTCTGTTAAATAAATAATTATTAATAATACAAGCGCCTATCACCCAATGACCCAGGGCGCTTACTGGCTACTCTGTAAAATGAATAATTATAAATAACACAAGCGCCTATCACCCAATAACCTGGGGCGCTTACTAGCAACTCCGTTAAAAAAATAATTATTAATAACTTAAGTGCCTTTCACCTAATGACACGGGGCGCTTACTGGCCACTCTGTTAAATAAATAATTATTAATAACACAAACGCCTATTACCCAATGACCCAAAGGCGCTTACTGGCCACTCTGTTAAATAAATAATTTATAATAACACAAGTTCCTATCGACTAATGAAATGGAGCGCTTACTGGCCACTCTGTTAAATAAGTAATTATTAATAAAACAAGCGCCTACCACCCGATAACCCGGGGAGCTTACTGGCCACTCTGTTAAATAGATAATGAATAATAACACAAGCGCCTATCACCCAATGACCCAGAGGCGCTTACTGGCCATTTTGTTAAATAAGAGTTATTAATAACACAAGTGCCTATGACCTAATGACACGGGGCGCTTACTGGCCACTCTGTTAAATAAATAATTATTAATAACACAAGCGGCTATCACCTCATGACTATGGGCGCTTACTGACCACTCTGTTGAAAAAATAATTGTTACTAACAACAGCGCCTATCACCCGATGACTTAGGACACTTACTAACTACTCTGTTGAATAAATAATTATTAATAACACAAGCCTTTATCACCTCATAACTCGGGACACTTACTAACCACTCTGTTAAATAAATAATTATTAATAACACAAGCGCCTATCACCCGATAACCCGGGGCACTTACTGGCAACTCTGTTAAATAAATAATTATTAATAATACAAGCGCCTATCACCCAATGACCCAGGGCGCTTACTGGCTACTCTGTAAAATGAATAATTATAAATAACACAAGCGCCTATCACCCAATAACCTGGGACGCTTACTAGCAACTCCGTTAAAAAAATAATTATTAATAACTTAAGTGCCTATCACCTAATGACACGGGGCGCTTACTGGCCACTCTGTTAAATAAATAATTATTAATAACACAAGCTACTATCACCCGATAACCCAGGGAACTTACTGGCCATTCTGTTAAATAAACAATAAATAATAACACAAGCGCCTATCACCCAATGACCCAAAGGCGCTTACTGGCCACTCTGTTAAATAAATAGTTATTAATAACACAAGCGCCTATCACCTCATGACCCGAGGCACTTACTAGCCACTCTATTACATAAATAATTATTCATAACACAAGCTTCTATCACCGAATGACCTGGAACGCTTACTGGCCACTATGTAAAATGAATAATTATTATTAGCACAAGCGCCTATCACCTCATAACTCGAGGCGCTTACTCGCTACTCTGTTGAATAAATAATTATAAATAACACAAGCGCCTATCACCCAATGACACAGGGTGCTTACTGGCCACCCTGTTGATCAAATAATTATTAATAACACAAGCGCCTATTACCTCATGACCCGGGGCTCTTACTGGCTACTCTGTTAAAAATGAATAATTAATAATAACACAAGCGCCTATCACCTTATGACCATGGGCGCTTACTGACCACTCTGTTATTTAAATAATTGTTAATAACAACAGTGCCTTTCACCCGATGACCCAGGACACTTACTAACCACTCTGTTAAATAAATAATTATTAATAACACAAGCGCCTATTACCCGATAACCCGAAGCACTTACTGGCCACTCTGTTAAATAAATAATTATTAATTACACAAGTAGTTATCACCTAATGACCCGAAGGCGCTTACTGGCCACTCTGTTGATTAAATGATTATTCATAACACAAACGCCTATTACCCAATGACCCAAAGGCGCTTACTGGCCATTTTGTTGAATAAATAGTTATTAATAACACAAGTGCCTATCACATAATGACACGGGGCGCTTACTGGCAACTCTGTTAAATAAATAATTATTAATAATACAAGCGCCTATCACCCAATGACCCAGGGCGCTTACTGGCTACTCTGTAAAATGAATAATTATAAATAACACAAGCGCCTATCACCCAATAACCTGGGGCGCTTACTAGCAACTCCGTTAAAAAAATAATTATTAATAACTTAAGTGCCTTTCACCTAATGACACGGGGCGCTTACTGGCCACTCTGTTAAATAAATAATTATTAATAACACAAACGCCTATTACCCAATGACCCAAAGGCGCTTACTGGCCACTCTGTTAAATAAATAATTTATAATAACACAAGTTCCTATCGACTAATGAAATGGAGCGCTTACTGGCCACTCTGTTAAATAAGTAATTATTAATAAAACAAGCGCCTACCACCCGATAACCCGGGGAGCTTACTGGCCACTCTGTTAAATAGATAATGAATAATAACACAAGCGCCTATCACCCAATGACCCAGAGGCGCTTACTGGCCATTTTGTTAAATAAGAGTTATTAATAACACAAGTGCCTATGACCTAATGACACGGGGCGCTTACTGGCCACTCTGTTAAATAAATAATTATTAATAACACAAGCGGCTATCACCTCATGACTATGGGCGCTTACTGACCACTCTGTTGAAAAAATAATTGTTACTAACAACAGCGCCTATCACCCGATGACTTAGGACACTTACTAACTACTCTGTTGAATAAATAATTATTAATAACACAAGCCTTTATCACCTCATAACTCGGGACACTTACTAACCACTCTGTTAAATAAATAATTATTAATAACACAAGCGCCTATCACCCGATAACCCGGGGCACTTACTGGCAACTCTGTTAAATAAATAATTATTAATAATACAAGCGCCTATCACCCAATGACCCAGGGCGCTTACTGGCTACTCTGTAAAATGAATAATTATAAATAACACAAGCGCCTATCACCCAATAACCTGGGACGCTTACTAGCAACTCCGTTAAAAAAATAATTATTAATAACTTAAGTGCCTATCACCTAATGACACGGGGCGCTTACTGGCCACTCTGTTAAATAAATAATTATTAATAACACAAGCTACTATCACCCGATAACCCAGGGAACTTACTGGCCATTCTGTTAAATAAACAATAAATAATAACACAAGCGCCTATCACCCAATGACCCAAAGGCGCTTACTGGCCACTCTGTTAAATAAATAGTTATTAATAACACAAGCGCCTATCACCTCATGACCCGAGGCACTTACTAGCCACTCTATTACATAAATAATTATTCATAACACAAGCTTCGATCACCGAATGACCTGGAACGCTTACTGGCCACTATGTAAAATGAATAATTATTATTAGCACAAGCGCCTATCACCTCATAACTCGAGGCGCTTACTCGCTACTCTGTTGAATAAATAATTATAAATAACACAAGCGCCTATCACCCAATGACACAGGGTGCTTACTGGCCACCCTGTTGATCAAATAATTATTAATAACACAAGCGCCTATTACCTCATGACCCGGGGCTCTTACTGGCTACTCTGTTAAAAATGAATAATTAATAATAACACAAGCGCCTATCACCTTATGACCATGGGCGCTTACTGACCACTCTGTTATTTAAATAATTGTTAATAACAACAGTGCCTTTCACCCGATGACCCAGGACACTTACTAACCACTCTGTTAAATAAATAATTATTAATAACACAAGCGCCTATTACCCGATAACCCGAAGCACTTACTGGCCACTCTGTTAAATAAATAATTATTAATTACACAAGTAGTTATCACCTAATGACCCGAAGGCGCTTACTGGCCACTCTGTTGATTAAATGATTATTCATAACACAAACGCCTATTACCCAATGACCCAAAGGCGCTTACTGGCCATTTTGTTGAATAAATAGTTATTAATAACACAAGTGCCTATCACATAATGACACGGGGCGCTTACTGGCAACTCTGTTAAATAAATAATTATTAATAATACAAGCGCCTATCACCCAATGACCCAGGGCGCTTACTGGCTACTCTGTAAAATGAATAATTATAAATAACACAAGCGCCTATCACCCAATAACCTGGGGCGCTTACTAGCAACTCCGTTAAAAAAATAATTATTAATAACTTAAGTGCCTTTCACCTAATGACACGGGGCGCTTACTGGCCACTCTGTTAAATAAATAATTATTAATAACACAAACGCCTATTACCCAATGACCCAAAGGCGCTTACTGGCCACTCTGTTAAATAAATAATTTATAATAACACAAGTTCCTATCGACTAATGAAATGGAGCGCTTACTGGCCACTCTGTTAAATAAGTAATTATTAATAAAACAAGCGCCTACCACCCGATAACCCGGGGAGCTTACTGGCCACTCTGTTAAATAGATAATGAATAATAACACAAGCGCCTATCACCCAATGACCCAGAGGCGCTTACTGGCCATTTTGTTAAATAAGAGTTATTAATAACACAAGTGCCTATGACCTAATGACACGGGGCGCTTACTGGCCACTCTGTTAAATAAATAATTATTAATAACACAAGCGGCTATCACCTCATGACTATGGGCGCTTACTGACCACTCTGTTGAAAAAATAATTGTTACTAACAACAGCGCCTATCACCCGATGACTTAGGACACTTACTAACTACTCTGTTGAATAAATAATTATTAATAACACAAGCCTTTATCACCTCATAACTCGGGACACTTACTAACCACTCTGTTAAATAAATAATTATTAATAACACAAGCGCCTATCACCCGATAACCCGGGGCACTTACTGGCAACTCTGTTAAATAAATAATTATTAATAATACAAGCGCCTATCACCCAATGACCCAGGGCGCTTACTGGCTACTCTGTAAAATGAATAATTATAAATAACACAAGCGCCTATCACCCAATAACCTGGGACGCTTACTAGCAACTCCGTTAAAAAAATAATTATTAATAACTTAAGTGCCTATCACCTAATGACACGGGGCGCTTACTGGCCACTCTGTTAAATAAATAATTATTAATAACACAAGCTACTATCACCCGATAACCCAGGGAACTTACTGGCCATTCTGTTAAATAAACAATAAATAATAACACAAGCGCCTATCACCCAATGACCCAAAGGCGCTTACTGGCCACTCTGTTAAATAAATAGTTATTAATAACACAAGCGCCTATCACCTCATGACCCGAGGCACTTACTAGCCACTCTATTACATAAATAATTATTCATAACACAAGCTTCTATCACCGAATGACCTGGAACGCTTACTGGCCACTATGTAAAATGAATAATTATTATTAGCACAAGCGCCTATCACCTCATAACTCGAGGCGCTTACTCGCTACTCTGTTGAATAAATAATTATAAATAACACAAGCGCCTATCACCCAATGACACAGGGTGCTTACTGGCCACCCTGTTGATCAAATAATTATTAATAACACAAGCGCCTATTACCTCATGACCCGGGGCTCTTACTGGCTACTCTGTTAAAAATGAATAATTAATAATAACACAAGCGCCTATCACCTTATGACCATGGGCGCTTACTGACCACTCTGTTATTTAAATAATTGTTAATAACAACAGTGCCTTTCACCCGATGACCCAGGACACTTACTAACCACTCTGTTAAATAAATAATTATTAATAACACAAGCGCCTATTACCCGATAACCCGAAGCACTTACTGGCCACTCTGTTAAATAAATAATTATTAATTACACAAGTAGTTATCACCTAATGACCCGAAGGCGCTTACTGGCCACTCTGTTGATTAAATGATTATTCATAACACAAACGCCTATTACCCAATGACCCAAAGGCGCTTACTGGCCATTTTGTTGAATAAATAGTTATTAATAACACAAGTGCCTATCACATAATGACACGGGGCGCTTACTGGCAACTCTGTTAAATAAATAATTATTAATAATACAAGCGCCTATCACCCAATGACCCAGGGCGCTTACTGGCTACTCTGTAAAATGAATAATTATAAATAACACAAGCGCCTATCACCCAATAACCTGGGGCGCTTACTAGCAACTCCGTTAAAAAAATAATTATTAATAACTTAAGTGCCTTTCACCTAATGACACGGGGCGCTTACTGGCCACTCTGTTAAATAAATAATTATTAATAACACAAACGCCTATTACCCAATGACCCAAAGGCGCTTACTGGCCACTCTGTTAAATAAATAATTTATAATAACACAAGTTCCTATCGACTAATGAAATGGAGCGCTTACTGGCCACTCTGTTAAATAAGTAATTATTAATAAAACAAGCGCCTACCACCCGATAACCCGGGGAGCTTACTGGCCACTCTGTTAAATAGATAATGAATAATAACACAAGCGCCTATCACCCAATGACCCAGAGGCGCTTACTGGCCATTTTGTTAAATAAGAGTTATTAATAACACAAGTGCCTATGACCTAATGACACGGGGCGCTTACTGGCCACTCTGTTAAATAAATAATTATTAATAACACAAGCGGCTATCACCTCATGACTATGGGCGCTTACTGACCACTCTGTTGAAAAAATAATTGTTACTAACAACAGCGCCTATCACCCGATGACTTAGGACACTTACTAACTACTCTGTTGAATAAATAATTATTAATAACACAAGCCTTTATCACCTCATAACTCGGGACACTTACTAACCACTCTGTTAAATAAATAATTATTAATAACACAAGCGCCTATCACCCGATAACCCGGGGCACTTACTGGCAACTCTGTTAAATAAATAATTATTAATAATACAAGCGCCTATCACCCAATGACCCAGGGCGCTTACTGGCTACTCTGTAAAATGAATAATTATAAATAACACAAGCGCCTATCACCCAATAACCTGGGACGCTTACTAGCAACTCCGTTAAAAAAATAATTATTAATAACTTAAGTGCCTATCACCTAATGACACGGGGCGCTTACTGGCCACTCTGTTAAATAAATAATTATTAATAACACAAGCTACTATCACCCGATAACCCAGGGAACTTACTGGCCATTCTGTTAAATAAACAATAAATAATAACACAAGCGCCTATCACCCAATGACCCAAAGGCGCTTACTGGCCACTCTGTTAAATAAATAGTTATTAATAACACAAGCGCCTATCACCTCATGACCCGAGGCACTTACTAGCCACTCTATTACATAAATAATTATTCATAACACAAGCTTCTATCACCGAATGACCTGGAACGCTTACTGGCCACTATGTAAAATGAATAATTATTATTAGCACAAGCGCCTATCACCTCATAACTCGAGGCGCTTACTCGCTACTCTGTTGAATAAATAATTATAAATAACACAAGCGCCTATCACCCAATGACACAGGGTGCTTACTGGCCACCCTGTTGATCAAATAATTATTAATAACACAAGCGCCTATTACCTCATGACCCGGGGCTCTTACTGGCTACTCTGTTAAAAATGAATAATTAATAATAACACAAGCGCCTATCACCTTATGACCATGGGCGCTTACTGACCACTCTGTTATTTAAATAATTGTTAATAACAACAGTGCCTTTCACCCGATGACCCAGGACACTTACTAACCACTCTGTTAAATAAATAATTATTAATAACACAAGCGCCTATTACCCGATAACCCGAAGCACTTACTGGCCACTCTGTTAAATAAATAATTATTAATTACACAAGTAGTTATCACCTAATGACCCGAAGGCGCTTACTGGCCACTCTGTTGATTAAATGATTATTCATAACACAAACGCCTATTACCCAATGACCCAAAGGCGCTTACTGGCCATTTTGTTGAATAAATAGTTATTAATAACACAAGTGCCTATCACATAATGACACGGGGCGCTTACTGGCAACTCTGTTAAATAAATAATTATTAATAATACAAGCGCCTATCACCCAATGACCCAGGGCGCTTACTGGCTACTCTGTAAAATGAATAATTATAAATAACACAAGCGCCTATCACCCAATAACCTGGGGCGCTTACTAGCAACTCCGTTAAAAAAATAATTATTAATAACTTAAGTGCCTTTCACCTAATGACACGGGGCGCTTACTGGCCACTCTGTTAAATAAATAATTATTAATAACACAAACGCCTATTACCCAATGACCCAAAGGCGCTTACTGGCCACTCTGTTAAATAAATAATTTATAATAACACAAGTTCCTATCGACTAATGAAATGGAGCGCTTACTGGCCACTCTGTTAAATAAGTAATTATTAATAAAACAAGCGCCTACCACCCGATAACCCGGGGAGCTTACTGGCCACTCTGTTAAATAGATAATGAATAATAACACAAGCGCCTATCACCCAATGACCCAGAGGCGCTTACTGGCCATTTTGTTAAATAAGAGTTATTAATAACACAAGTGCCTATGACCTAATGACACGGGGCGCTTACTGGCCACTCTGTTAAATAAATAATTATTAATAACACAAGCGGCTATCACCTCATGACTATGGGCGCTTACTGACCACTCTGTTGAAAAAATAATTGTTACTAACAACAGCGCCTATCACCCGATGACTTAGGACACTTACTAACTACTCTGTTGAATAAATAATTATTAATAACACAAGCCTTTATCACCTCATAACTCGGGACACTTACTAACCACTCTGTTAAATAAATAATTATTAATAACACAAGCGCCTATCACCCGATAACCCGGGGCACTTACTGGCAACTCTGTTAAATAAATAATTATTAATAATACAAGCGCCTATCACCCAATGACCCAGGGCGCTTACTGGCTACTCTGTAAAATGAATAATTATAAATAACACAAGCGCCTATCACCCAATAACCTGGGACGCTTACTAGCAACTCCGTTAAAAAAATAATTATTAATAACTTAAGTGCCTATCACCTAATGACACGGGGCGCTTACTGGCCACTCTGTTAAATAAATAATTATTAATAACACAAGCTACTATCACCCGATAACCCAGGGAACTTACTGGCCATTCTGTTAAATAAACAATAAATAATAACACAAGCGCCTATCACCCAATGACCCAAAGGCGCTTACTGGCCACTCTGTTAAATAAATAGTTATTAATAACACAAGCGCCTATCACCTCATGACCCGAGGCACTTACTAGCCACTCTATTACATAAATAATTATTCATAACACAAGCTTCTATCACCGAATGACCTGGAACGCTTACTGGCCACTATGTAAAATGAATAATTATTATTAGCACAAGCGCCTATCACCTCATAACTCGAGGCGCTTACTCGCTACTCTGTTGAATAAATAATTATAAATAACACAAGCGCCTATCACCCAATGACACAGGGTGCTTACTGGCCACCCTGTTGATCAAATAATTATTAATAACACAAGCGCCTATTACCTCATGACCCGGGGCTCTTACTGGCTACTCTGTTAAAAATGAATAATTAATAATAACACAAGCGCCTATCACCTTATGACCATGGGCGCTTACTGACCACTCTGTTATTTAAATAATTGTTAATAACAACAGTGCCTTTCACCCGATGACCCAGGACACTTACTAACCACTCTGTTAAATAAATAATTATTAATAACACAAGCGCCTATTACCCGATAACCCGAAGCACTTACTGGCCACTCTGTTAAATAAATAATTATTAATTACACAAGTAGTTATCACCTAATGACCCGAAGGCGCTTACTGGCCACTCTGTTGATTAAATGATTATTCATAACACAAACGCCTATTACCCAATGACCCAAAGGCGCTTACTGGCCATTTTGTTGAATAAATAGTTATTAATAACACAAGTGCCTATCACATAATGACACGGGGCGCTTACTGGCAACTCTGTTAAATAAATAATTATTAATAATACAAGCGCCTATCACCCAATGACCCAGGGCGCTTACTGGCTACTCTGTAAAATGAATAATTATAAATAACACAAGCGCCTATCACCCAATAACCTGGGGCGCTTACTAGCAACTCCGTTAAAAAAATAATTATTAATAACTTAAGTGCCTTTCACCTAATGACACGGGGCGCTTACTGGCCACTCTGTTAAATAAATAATTATTAATAACACAAACGCCTATTACCCAATGACCCAAAGGCGCTTACTGGCCACTCTGTTAAATAAATAATTTATAATAACACAAGTTCCTATCGACTAATGAAATGGAGCGCTTACTGGCCACTCTGTTAAATAAGTAATTATTAATAAAACAAGCGCCTACCACCCGATAACCCGGGGAGCTTACTGGCCACTCTGTTAAATAGATAATGAATAATAACACAAGCGCCTATCACCCAATGACCCAGAGGCGCTTACTGGCCATTTTGTTAAATAAGAGTTATTAATAACACAAGTGCCTATGACCTAATGACACGGGGCGCTTACTGGCCACTCTGTTAAATAAATAATTATTAATAACACAAGCGGCTATCACCTCATGACTATGGGCGCTTACTGACCACTCTGTTGAAAAAATAATTGTTACTAACAACAGCGCCTATCACCCGATGACTTAGGACACTTACTAACTACTCTGTTGAATAAATAATTATTAATAACACAAGCCTTTATCACCTCATAACTCGGGACACTTACTAACCACTCTGTTAAATAAATAATTATTATTAACACAAGCGCCTATCACCCGATAACCCGGGGCACTTACTGGCCAATCTGTTAAATAAATAATTATTAATTACACAAGTTATTATCACCTAATGACCCGAAGGCGCTTACTGGCCACTCTGTTGGATAAAAAATTATTAATAACACAAGCTACTATCACCCGATAACCCAGGGAACTTACTGGCCATTCTGTTAAATAAACAATAAATAATAACACAAGCGCCTATCACCCAATGACCCAAAGGCGCTTACTGGCCACTCTGTTAAATAAATAGTTATTAATAACACAAGCGCCTATCACCTCATGACCCGAGGCACTTGTTAGCCACTCTATTACATAAATAATTATTCATAACACAAGCTTCTATCACCGAATGACCTGAAACGCTTACTGGCCACTATGTAAAATGAATAATTATTATTAACACAAGCGCCTATCACCTCATAACTCGAGGCGCTTACTCGCTACTCTGTTGAATAAATAATTATAAATAACACAAGCGCCTATCACCCAATGACACAGGGCGCTTACTGGCCACCCTGTTAAATTGATAATTATAAATAACACAAGTGATTATTACCTAATGACACGTAGCGCTTTTTATTCACTCTGTAAAACAAATAATTATTAATAACACAAGCGCCTATTACCTCATGACCCGGGGCTCTTACTGGCTACTCTGTTAAAAATGAATAATTAATAATAACACAAGCGCCTATCACCTTATGACCATGGGCGCTTACTGACCACTCTGTTATTTAAATAATTGTTAATAACAACAGCGCCTTTCACCCGATGACCCAGGACACTTACTAACAACTCTGTTAAACAAATAATTATTAATAACACAAGCGCCTATCACCCGATAACCCGAAGCACTTACTGGCCACTCTGTTAAATAAATAATTATTAATTACACAAGTAGTTATCACCTAATGACCCGAAGGCGCTTACTGGCCACTCTGTTGATTAAATGATTATTCATAACACAAACGCCTATTACCCAATGACCCAAAGGCGCTTACTGGCCATTTTGTTGAATAAATAGTTATTAATAACACAAGTGCCTATCCCATAATGACACGGGGCGCTTCCTGGCAACTCTGTTAAATAAATAATTATTAATAATACAAGCGCCTATCACCCAATGACCCAGGGCGCTTACTGGCTACTCTGTAAAATGAATAATTATAAATAACACAAGCGCCTATCACCCAATAACCTGGGGCGCTTACTAGCAACTCTGTTAAATAAATAATTATTAATAACACAAGCGGCTATCACCTCATGACTATGGGCGCTTACTGACCACTCTGTTAAAAAAATAATTCTTACTAACAACAGCGCCTATCACCCGATGACTTAGGACACTTACTAACTACTCTGTTGAATAAATAATTATTAATAACACAAGCCTTTATCACCTCATAACCCGGGACACTTACTAACCACTCTAATAAATAAATAATTATTAATAACACAAGCGCCTATCACCCAATGACCCAGGGCGCTTACTGGCTACTCTGTAAAATGAATAATTATAAATAACACAAGCGCCTATCACCCAATAACCTGGGGCGCTTACTAGCAACTCCGTTAAAAAAATAATTATTAATAACTTAAGTGCCTATCACCTAATGACACATGGCGCTTACTGGCCACTCTGTTAAATAAATAATTATTAATTATACAAGCGCCTATTACCCAATGACCCAGGGCGCTTACTGGCTACTCTGTAAAATGAATAATTATAAATAACACAAGCGCCTATCACCCAATAACCTGGGGCGCTTACTAGCAACTCCGTTAAAAAAATAATTATTAATAACTTAAGTGCCTATCACCTAATGATACGGGGCGCTTACTGGCCACTCTGTTAAATGAATAATTATTAATAATACAAGTGCCCATCACCCGATAACCCGGGGAACTTACTGGCCACTCTGTTAAATAAATAATGAATAATAACACAAGCGCCTATCACCTAATGACCCAAAGGCGCTTACTGGCCATTTTGTTAAATAAATAATCATTAATTACACAAGTAATTATCACTTCATGACCCGAAAGCGCTTACTGGCCACTCTGATAAATAAATAATTTATAATAACACAAGTTCCTATCACCTAATGAAATAGAGCGCTTACTGGCCACTCTGTTAAATAAGTAATTATTAATAAAACAAGCGCCTACCACCCGATAACCCGGGGAGCTTACTGGCCACTCTGTTAAATAGATAATGAATAATAACACAAGCGCCTATCACCCAATGACCCAGAGGCGCTTACTGGCCATTTTGTTGAATAAGAGTTATTGATAACACAAGTGCCTATCACCTAATGACACGGGGCGCTTACTGGCCACTCTGTTGATTAAATGATTATTCATAACACAAACGCCTATTACCCAATGACCCAAAGGCGCTTACTGGCCATTTTGTTGAATAAATAGTTATTAATAACACAAGTGCCTATTACATAATGACACGGGGCGCTTACTGGCAACTCTGTTAAATAAATAATTATTAATAATACAAGCGCCTATCACCCAATGACCCAGGGCGCTAACTGGCTACTCTGTAAAATGAATAATTATAAATAACACAAGCGCCTATCACCCAATAACCTGGGGCGCTTACTAGCAACTCCGTTAAAAAAATAATTATTAATAACTTAAGTGCCTATCACCTAATGACACGGGGCGCTTACTGGCCACTCTGTTAAATAAATAATTATTAATAATACAAGCGCCTATCACCCAATGACCCAGGGCGCTTACTGGCTACTCTGTAAATTGAATAATTATAAATAACACAAGCGCCTATCACCCAATAACCTGGGGCGCTTACTAGCAACTCCGTTAAAAAAATAATTATTAATAACTTAAGTGCCTATCACCTAATGACACGGGGCGCTTACTGGCCACTCTGGTAAATAAATAATTATTAATAATACAAGTGCCCATTACCCGATAACCCGGGGAACTTACTGGCCACTCTGTTAAATAAATAATTATTAATTACACAAGTTATTATCACCTAATGACCCGAAGGCGCTTACTGGCCACTCTGTTAGATAAAAAATTATTAAAAACACAAGTTTCTATCACCTAATGAAACGGAGCGCTTACTGGCCACTCTGTTAAATAAATAATTATTAATAACACAAGCTACTATCACCCGATAACCCAGGGAACTTACTGGCCATTCTGTTAAATAAACAATAAATAATAACACAAGCGCCTATCACCCAATGACCCAAAGGCGCTTACTGGCCACTCTGTTAAATAAATAGTTATTAATAACACAAGCGCCTATCACCTCATGACCCGAGGCACTAACTAGCCACTCTATTACATAAATAATTATTCATAACACAAGCTTCTATCACCGAATGACCTGGAACGCTTACTGGCCACTATGTAAAATGAATAATTATTAATAACACAAGCGCCTATCACCTCATAACTCGAGGCGCTTACTCGCTACTCTGTTGAATAAATAATTATAAATAACACAAGCGCCCATCACCCAATGACACAGGGCGCTTACTGGCCACCCTGTTAAATTAATAATTATAAATAACACAAGTGATTATTACCTAATGACACGCAGCGCTTTTTATTCACTCTGTAAAACAAATAATTATTAATAACACAAGCGCCTATTACCTCATGACCCGGGGCTCTTACTGGCTACTCTGTTAAAAATGAATAATTAATAATAACACAAGCGCCTATCACCTTATGACCATGGGCGCTTACTGACCACTCTGTTATTTAAATAATTGTTAATAACAACAGCGCCTTTCACCCGATGACCCAGGACACTTACTAACCACTCTGTTGATTAAATGATTATTCATAACACAAACGCCTATTACCCAATGACCCAAAGGCGCTTACTGGCCATTTTGTTAAATAAATAGTTATTAATAACACAAGTGCCTATCACATAATGACACGAGGCGCTTACTGGCAACTCTGTTAAATAAATAATTATTAATAATACAAGCGCTTATCACCCAATGACCCAGGGCGCTTACTGGCTACTCTGAAAAATAAATAATTATTAATTACACAAGTAGTTATCACCTAATGACCCGAAGGCGCTTACTGGCCACTCTGTTGATTAAATGATTATTCATAACACAAACGCCTATTACCCAATGACCCGAAGGCGCTTACTGGCCACTCTGTTAGATAAAAAATTATTAATAACACAAGTTTCTATCACCTAATAAAACGGAGCGCTTACTGGCCACTATGTTGAATAAATAATTATTAAGTAAACAAGTGCCTACCACCTAATGTCTCAAGGCGCTTACTGGCCACTCTGTTGAATAAATAATTATTAATAACACAAGCGCCTATCACCCAATGACCCAGGGCGATTACTGGCCACCCTGTTAAATTAATAATTGTAAACAACACAAGTGATTATCACCTAATGACACGCAGCGCTTTTTGGCCACTCTGTAAAATTAAATAATCATTAATAACACAAGCGCCTATCACCTCATGACCCGGGTCTCTTACTGGCTACTCTGTTAAAAATTAATAATTAATAATAACACAAGCGCCTATCACCTTATGACCATGGGCGCTTACTGACCACTTTGTTGAATAAATAATTATTAATAACACAAGCGCCTATCACTCGATAACCCAGGGAACTTACTGGCCATTCTGTTAAATAAACAATAAATAATAACACAAGCGCCTATCACCCAATGATCCAAAGGCGAATACTGGATACTTTGTTAAATAAATAGTTATTAATAACACAAGTGCCTATCACCTCATGACACGGGGCGCTTACTAGCCACTCTGTTAAATAAATAATTATTAATCATACAAGCGACCATCACCCGATTACCCAGGGCACTTGCTGGCCACTCTGTTAAATAAATAATTATTAATAACACAAGCGCCTATCACCTTATGACCCAGGGCGCTTACTGGCTACTCTGTAAAATGAATAATTATAAATAACACAAGCGCCTATCACCCAATAACCTGGGGCGCTTACTAGCAACTCCGTTAAAAAAATAATTATTAATAACTTAAGTGCCTATCACCTAATGACACGGGGCGCTTACTGGCCACTCTGTTAAATAAATAATTATTAATAATACAAGTGCCCATCACCCGATAACTCGGGGAACTTACTGGCCACTCTGTTAAATAAATAATGAATAATAACACAAGCGCCTATCACCTAATGACCCAAAGGCGCTTACTGGCCATTTTGTTAAATAAATAATTATTAATTACACAAGTAATTATCACTTTATGACCCAAAAGCGCTTACTGGCCACTCTGCTAAATAAATAATTTATAATAACACAAGTTCCTATCACCTAATGAAATGGAGCGCTTACTGGCCACTCTGTTAAATAAGTAATTATTAATAACACAAGCGCCTACCACCCGATAACCCGGGGAGCTTACTGGCCACTCTGTTAAATAAATAATGAATAATAACTCAAGCGCCTATCACCCAATGACCCAGAGGCGCTTACTGGCCATTTTGTTAAATAAATAATTATTAATTACACAAGTAATTATCACTTTATGACCCGAAAGCGCTTACTGGCCACTCTGTTAAATAAATAATTTATAATAACACAAGTTCCTATCACCTAATGAAATGGAGCGCTTACTGGCCACTCTGTTAAATAAGTAATTATTAATAACACAAGCGCCTACCACCCGATAACCCGGGGAGCTTACTGGCCACTCTGCTAAATAAATAATTTATAATAACACAAGTTCCTATCACCTAATGAAATGGAGCGCTTACTGGCCACTCTGTTAAATAAGTAATTATTAATAACACAAGCGCCTACCACCCGATAACCCGGGGAGCTTACTGGCCACTCTGTTAAATAAATAATGAATAATAACTCAAGCGCCTATCACCCAATGACCCAGAGGCGCTTACTGGCCATTTTGTTAAATAAATAATTATTAATTACACAAGTAATTATCACTTTATGACCCGAAAGCGCTTACTAGCAACTCCGTTAAAAAAATAATTATTAATAACTTAAGTGCCTATCACCTAATGACACGGGGCGCTTACTGGCCACTCTGTTAAATAAATAATTATTAATAATACAAGTGCCCATTACCCGATAACCCGGGGAACTTACTGGCCACTCTGTTAAATAAATAATTATTAATTACACAAGTTATTATCACCTAATGACCCGAAGGCGCTTACTGGCCACTCTGTTAGATAAAAAATTATTAAAAACACAAGTTTCTATCACCTAATGAAACGGAGCGCTTACTGGCCACTCTGTTAAATAAATAATTATTAATAACACAAGCTACTATCACCCGATAACCCAGGGAACTTACTGGCCATTCTGTTAAATAAACAATAAATAATAACACAAGCGCCTATCACCCAATGACCCAAAGGCGCTTACTGGCCACTCTGTTAAATAAATAGTTATTAATAACACAAGCGCCTATCACCTCATGACCCGAGGCACTAACTAGCCACTCTATTACATAAATAATTATTCATAACACAAGCTTCTATCACCGAATGACCTGGAACGCTTACTGGCCACTATGTAAAATGAATAATTATTAATAACACAAGCGCCTATCACCTCATAACTCGAGGCGCTTACTCGCTACTCTGTTGAATAAATAATTATAAATAACACAAGCGCCCATCACCCAATGACACAGGGCGCTTACTGGCCACCCTGTTAAATTAATAATTATAAATAACACAAGTGATTATTACCTAATGACACGCAGCGCTTTTTATTCACTCTGTAAAACAAATAATTATTAATAACACAAGCGCCTATTACCTCATGACCCGGGGCTCTTACTGGCTACTCTGTTAAAAATGAATAATTAATAATAACACAAGCGCCTATCACCTTATGACCATGGGCGCTTACTGACCACTCTGTTATTTAAATAATTGTTAATAACAACAGCGCCTTTCACCCGATGACCCAGGACACTTACTAACCACTCTGTTGATTAAATGATTATTCATAACACAAACGCCTATTACCCAATGACCCAAAGGCGCTTACTGGCCATTTTGTTAAATAAATAGTTATTAATAACACAAGTGCCTATCACATAATGACACGAGGCGCTTACTGGCAACTCTGTTAAATAAATAATTATTAATAATACAAGCGCTTATCACCCAATGACCCAGGGCGCTTACTGGCTACTCTGAAAAATAAATAATTATTAATTACACAAGTAGTTATCACCTAATGACCCGAAGGCGCTTACTGGCCACTCTGTTGATTAAATGATTATTCATAACACAAACGCCTATTACCCAATGACCCGAAGGCGCTTACTGGCCACTCTGTTAGATAAAAAATTATTAATAACACAAGTTTCTATCACCTAATAAAACGGAGCGCTTACTGGCCACTATGTTGAATAAATAATTATTAAGTAAACAAGTGCCTACCACCTAATGTCTCAAGGCGCTTACTGGCCACTCTGTTGAATAAATAATTATTAATAACACAAGCGCCTATCACCCAATGACCCAGGGCGATTACTGGCCACCCTGTTAAATTAATAATTGTAAACAACACAAGTGATTATCACCTAATGACACGCAGCGCTTTTTGGCCACTCTGTAAAATTAAATAATCATTAATAACACAAGCGCCTATCACCTCATGACCCGGGTCTCTTACTGGCTACTCTGTTAAAAATTAATAATTAATAATAACACAAGCGCCTATCACCTTATGACCATGGGCGCTTACTGACCACTTTGTTGAATAAATAATTATTAATAACACAAGCGCCTATCACTCGATAACCCAGGGAACTTACTGGCCATTCTGTTAAATAAACAATAAATAATAACACAAGCGCCTATCACCCAATGATCCAAAGGCGAATACTGGATACTTTGTTAAATAAATAGTTATTAATAACACAAGTGCCTATCACCTCATGACACGGGGCGCTTACTAGCCACTCTGTTAAATAAATAATTATTAATCATACAAGCGACCATCACCCGATTACCCAGGGCACTTGCTGGCCACTCTGTTAAATAAATAATTATTAATAACACAAGCGCCTATCACCTTATGACCCAGGGCGCTTACTGGCTACTCTGTAAAATGAATAATTATAAATAACACAAGCGCCTATCACCCAATAACCTGGGGCGCTTACTAGCAACTCCGTTAAAAAAATAATTATTAATAACTTAAGTGCCTATCACCTAATGACACGGGGCGCTTACTGGCCACTCTGTTAAATAAATAATTATTAATAATACAAGTGCCCATCACCCGATAACTCGGGGAACTTACTGGCCACTCTGTTAAATAAATAATGAATAATAACACAAGCGCCTATCACCTAATGACCCAAAGGCGCTTACTGGCCATTTTGTTAAATAAATAATTATTAATTACACAAGTAATTATCACTTTATGACCCAAAAGCGCTTACTGGCCACTCTGCTAAATAAATAATTTATAATAACACAAGTTCCTATCACCTAATGAAATGGAGCGCTTACTGGCCACTCTGTTAAATAAGTAATTATTAATAACACAAGCGCCTACCACCCGATAACCCGGGGAGCTTACTGGCCACTCTGTTAAATAAATAATGAATAATAACTCAAGCGCCTATCACCCAATGACCCAGAGGCGCTTACTGGCCATTTTGTTAAATAAATAATTATTAATTACACAAGTAATTATCACTTTATGACCCGAAAGCGCTTACTGGCCACTCTGTTAAATAAATAATTTATAATAACACAAGTTCCTATCACCTAATGAAATGGAGCGCTTACTGGCCACTCTGTTAAATAAGTAATTATTAATAACACAAGCGCCTACCACCCGATAACCCGGGGAGCTTACTGGCCACTCTGTTAAATAAATAATGAATAATAACACAAGCGCCCATCACCCGATTACCCAGGGCACTTACTGGCCACTATGTTAAATAAATAATTATTAATTAAACAAATTCCTATCACCTAATGTCACAAGGCGCTTACTGTTACTCTGAAAAATAAATAATTATTAATAACACAAGCGTTTATCACCTCATAACCCGAGGCGCTTACTGACCACTCTGTAGAATAAATAATTACTTATAACACAAGCGCCCATCACCTAATGACCCGGTGCGCTAACTGGCCACTTTGTGAAAAAAATAATTATTAATAACATAAGTGCCTATCACCTCATGATTCGAGGCACTTACTAGCCACTCTATTACATAAATAATTATTCATAACACAAGCTTCTATCACCGAATGACCTGGAACGCTTACTGGCCACTATGTAAAATGAATAATTATTAATAACACAAGCGCCTATCACCTCATAACTCGAGACGCTTACTCGCTACTCTGTTGAATAAATAATTATAAATAACACAAGCGCCTATCACCCAATGACACAGAGCGCTTACTGGCCACCCTGTTAAATTAATAATTATAAATAACACAAGTGATTATCACCTTATGACACGCAGCGCTTTTTATTCACTCTGTAAAACAAATAATTATTAATAACACAAGCGCCTATTACCTCATGACCCAGGGCTCTTACTGGCTACTCTGTTAAAAATGAATAATTAATAATAACACAAGCGCCTATCACCTTATGACCATGGGCGCTTACTGACCACTCTGTTAAATAAATAATTGTTAATAACAACAGCGCCTTTCACCCGATGACCCAGGACACTTACCAACCACTCTGTTAAATAAAAAATTTATAATTATACAATTAATTATCACCTAATGACCCGAAGGCGCTTACTGGCCACTCTGTTGATTAAATGATTATTCATAACACAAACGCCTATTACCCAATGACCAAAAGGCGCTTACTGGCCATTTTGTTGGATAAATAGTTATTAATAACACAAGTGCCTATCACATAATGACACGGGGCGCTTACTGGCAACTCTGTTAAATAAATAATTATTAATAATACAAGCGCCTATCACCCGATAACCCAGGGCACTTACTGGCCACTATGTTGAATAAATAATTATTAAGTAAACAAGTGCCTACCACCTAATGTCTCAAGGCGCTTACTGGCTACTCTGCAAAATAAATAATTATTAATAACACAAGCGTCTATCACCTCATAACCCAAGGCGCTTACTCGCCACTCTGTTGAATAAATAATTATTAATAACACAAGCGCCTATCACCCAATGACACAGAACGCTTACTGGCCACCCTGTGAAATTAATAATTATAAATAACACAAGTGATTATCACCTAATGACACGCAGCGCTTTTTATTCACTCTGTAAAACAAATAATTATTAATAACACAAGCGCCTATTACCTCATGACCCGGGGCTCTTACTGGCTGTTCTGTTAAAAATGAATAATTAATAATAACACAAGCGCCTATCACCTTATGACCATGGGCGCTTAATGACCACTCTGTTAAATAAATAATTGTTAATAACAACAGCGCCTTTTACCCGATGACCCAGGACACTTACTAACCACTCTGTTAAATAAATAATTATTAATAACACAAGCGCCTATCACCCGATAACCCGAAGCACTTACTGGCCACTCTGTTAAATAAATAATTATTAATTACACAAGTAGTTATCACCTAATGACCCGAAGGCGCTTACTGGCCACTCTGTTAAATAAATAAATATTAATAACACAAGTTCCGATCACCTAATGACACGGAGCGCTTACTGGCCACTCTGTTGAATAAATAATTATTAATATTACAAGCGCCTATCACCCGATAACCCAGGGCCCTTACTGGCCACTATGTTGAATAAATAATTATTAATTAAACAAGTGCCTATCACCTAATGTCACAAGGCGCTTACTGGCTACTTTGAAAAATAAATAATTATTAATAACACAAGCGTCTATCACCTCATAACCCGAGGCGCTTACTGACCACTCTGTTAAATTATTAATCATTAATAACACAAGCACCTATCACCCAATGACCCAGGGCGCTTACTAGCCTCCCTGTTAAATAAATAATGGAGAATAACACAAGCGCCCATCACCGAATGACCCAAAGGCACTTACTGGCCACTCTGTTAAATGAATAATTATTAAAAATACAAGCGCCTATCACCTCATGACCCAGGGCGCTTACTGACAACTCTGGTAAAAAAATAATTGTTACTAACAACAGCGCTTATCACCCGATGACCCAGGACACTTACTAACTACTCTGTTAAACAAATAATTATTAATAACACAAGCCTCTATCACCTCATAACCCGAGGCGCTTACTGGCCACTCTGTTGATTAAATGATTATTCATAACACAAGCGCCTATTACCCAATGACCCAAAGGCGCTTACTGGCCATTTTGTTGAATAAATAGTTATTAATAACACAAGTGCCTATCACATAATGACACGGGGCGCTTACTGGCAACTCTGTAAAATAAATAATTATTAATAATACAAGCGCCCATCACCCGATAACCCAGGGCACTTACTGGCCACTATGTTAAATAATTAATTAATTATTAAACAAGTGCCTATCACCTAATGTCACAGGGCGCTTACTGGCTACTCTAAAAAATAAATAATTATTAATAACACAAGCGTCTATCACCTCATAACCCGAGGCGCTTACTGACTTCTCTGTAGAATAAATTATTATTTATAACACAAGCGCCCATCACCTAATGACCCGGTGCGCTAACTGGCCACTCTGTAAAAAAAATAATTATTAATAACATAAGTGCCTATTACCTCATGACCCGGGGCACTTACTAGCCACTCTATCACGTAAATAATTATCCATAACACAAGCTCCTATCACCGAATGACCTGGAGCGCTTACTGGCTACTCTGTAAAATAAATAATTATTAATAACACAAGCGCCTATCACCTAATAACCTGGGGCGCTTACTAGCTACTCCGTCAAATAAATAATTTTTAATAACACAAGCGCCTATCACCCGAGAACCCGGGGCACTTACTGGCCACTCTGTTAAATAAATAATTATTAATAACACAAGCTACTATCACCCGATAACCCAGGGAACTTACTGGCCATTCTGTTAAATAAACAATAAATAATAACACAAGCGCCTATCACCCAATGACCCTAAGGCGCTTACTGGATACTTTGTTAAATAAATAATTATTAATAACACAAGCGCCTATCACCTAATAACCTGGGGCGCTTACTAGCTACTCCGTCAAATAAATAATTATTAATAACACAAGCGCCTATCACCCAATGACCCAGGGCGCTTACTGGCCACTCTGTTAAATAAATAATTATTAATAACACAAACGCCTATTACCCAATGACCCAAAGGCGCTTACTGGCCATTTTGTTGAATAAATAGTTATTAATAACACAAGTGCCTATCACATAATGACACGGGGCGCTTACTGGCCACTCTGTTAAATAAATAATTATTAATAACACAAACGCCTATTACCCAATGACCCAAAGGCGCTTACTGGCCATTTTGTTGAATAAATAGTTATTAATAACTTAAGTTCCTATTACCCAATGACCCAAAGGCGCTTACTGGCCATTTCGTTGAATAAATAGTTATTAATAACACAAGTGCCTATCACATAATGACACGGGGCGCTTACTGGCAACTCTGTTAAATAATTAATTATTAATAATACAAGCGCCTATCACCCGATAACCCAGGGCACTTACTGGCCACTATGTTGAATAAATAATTATTAAGTAAACAAGTGCCTACCACCTAATGTCTCAAGGCGCTTACTGGCTTCTCTGAAAAATAAATAATTATTAATAACACAAGCGCCTATCACCTTATGACCATGGGCGCTTACTGACCACTTTGTTGAATAAATAATTATTAATAACACAAGCGCCTATCTCCCGATAACCTTGGGCACTTACTGGCCACTCTGTTAAATAAATAATCAATTATTCAACAAGTGCCTATCACCTCATGTCACAAGGCGCTTACTGGCTACTCTGAAAAATAAATAATTATTAATATTACAAGCGTCTATCACCTCATAACCCGAGGCGCTTACTGACTACTCTGTAGAATAAATAATTATTTATAACACAAGCGCTTATCACCTAATGACCCGGTACGCTAACTGGCCACTCTGTAAAAAAAATAATTATTAATAACATAAGTGCCTATCACCTCATGACCCGCGGCACTTACTAGCCACTCTATTACGTAAATAATTATCTATATTACAAGCTCCTATCACCGAATGACCTGGAGCGCTTACTCGCCACTATGTAAAATGAATAATTAATTATAACACAAGCGCCTATCATCTCATGACCCGGGGCGCCTACTAGATACTCTGTAAAATAAAAAATTATTAATAACACAAGCGCCTATCACCCAATAACCTGGGGCGCTTACTAGCTACTCCGTCAAATAAATAATTATTAATAACACAAGCGCCTATCACCCGATAACCTGGGGCACTTACTGGCCACTCTGTTGTATAAATAATTATTAATAACACAAGCTACTATCACCCGATAACCCAGGGAACTTACTGGCCATTCTGTTAAATAAACAATAAATAATAACACAAGCGCCTATCAATCAATGACCCAAAGGCGAATACTGGATACTTTGTTAAATAAATAGTTATTAATAACACAAGTGCCTATCACCTCATGACACGGGGCGCTTACTAGCCACTCTGTTAAATAAATAATTATTAATCATACAAGCGACCATCACCCGATTACCCAGGGCATTCGCTGGCCACTCTGTTAAATAAATAATTATTAATCACACAAGTGATTAACACCTCATGACACGATGCGCTTTCTGGCCACTCTGTAAAACGAATAATTATTAACACAAGCGCCTATCACCCAATGACCCGGAGCGCTTACTGGCCTCTCTGTAAAATATATAATTAATGATAACATAAGTGCCTATCACCTCATGACCTTGGGAGCTGACTGGCCACTCTGTTACATAAATAATTATTAATAATACAAGCGCCCATCACCCAATAACCCAGGGCACTTACTGGCCACTATGTTAAATAAATATTCAATTATTACACAAGTGCCTATCACCTAATGACACGGGGCGCTTACTGGCCACTCTCTTAAATGAATAATTATTAATAACACAAGCGCCTATCACCTTATGACCCAGGGCGCTTACTGGCTACTCTGTAAAATGAATAATTATAAATAACACAAGCGCCTATCACCCAATAACCCAAAGGCGCTTACTGGCCATTTTGTTGAATAAATAGTTATTAATAACACAAGTGCCTATCACCTAATGACACGGGGCGCTTACTGGCCACTCTGTTAAATAAATAATTATTAATAATACAAGTGCCCATCACCCGATAACCCTGGGAACTTACTGGCCACTCTGTTAAATAAATAATGAATAATAACACAAGCGCCTATCACCTAATGACCCAAAGGCGCTTACTGGCCATTTTGTTAAATAAATAATTATTAATTACACTAGTAATTATCACTTTATGACCCGAAAGCGCTTACTGGCCACTCTGTTAAATAAATAATTTATAATAACACAAGTTCCTATCACCTAATGAAATGGAGCGCTTACTGGCCACTCTGTTAAATAAGTAATTATTAATAACACAAGCGCCTACCACCCGATAACCCGGGGAGCTTACTGGCCACTCTGTTAAATAAATAATGAATAATAACACAAGCGCCTATCACCCAATGACCCAGAGGCGCTTACTGGCCATTTTGTTAAATAAATAATTAATTATTACACAAGTAATTATCACTTTATGACCCGAAAGCGATTACTGGCCACTCTGTTAAATAAATAATTTATAATAACACAAGTTCCTATCACCTAATGAAATGGAGCGCTTACTGGCCACTCTGTTAAATAAGTAATTATTAATAACACAAGCGCCTACCACCCGATAACCCGGGGAGCTTACTGGCCACTCTGTTAAATAAATAATGAATAATAACTCAAGCGCCCATCACCCGATTACCCAGGGCACTTACTGGCCACTATGTTAAATAAATAATTATTAATTAAACAAATTCCTATCACCTAATGTCACAAGGCGCTTACTGTTACTCTGAAAAATAAATAATTATTAATAACACAAGCGTCTATCACCTCATAACCCGAGGCGCTTACTGACCACTCTGTAGAATAAATAATTACTTATAACACAAGCGCCCATCACCTAATGACCCGGTGCGCTAACTGGCCACTTTGTGAAAAAAATAATTATTAATAACATAAGTGCCTATCACCTCATGATTCGAGGCACTTACTAGCCACTCTATTACATAAATAATTATTCATAACACAAGCTTCTATCACCGAATGACCTGGAACGCTTACTGGCCACTATGTAAAATGAATAATTATTAATAACACAAGCGCCTATCACCTCATAACTCGAGGCGCTTACTCGCTACTCTGTTGAATAAATAATTATAAATAACACAAGCGCCTATCACCCAATGACACAGAGCGCTTACTGGCCACCCTGTTAAATTAATAATTATAAATAACACAAGTGATTATCACCTTATGACACGCAGCGCTTTTTATTCTATCTGTAAAACAAATAATTATTAATAACACAAGCGCCTATTACCTCATGACCCGGGGCTCTTACTGGCTACTCTGTTAAAAATGAATAATTAATAATAACACAAGCGCCTATCACCTTATGACCATGGGCGCTTACTGACCACTCTGTTAAATAAATAATTGTTAATAACAACAGCGCCTTTCACCCGATGACCCAGGACACTTACCAACCACTCTGTTAAATAAATAATTATTAATTATACAATTAATTATCACCTAATGACCCGAAGGCGCTTACTGGCCACTCTGTTGATTAAATGATTATTCATAACACAAACGCCTATTACCCAATGACCCAAAGGCGCTTACTGGCCATTTTGTTGGATAAATAGTTATTAATAACACAAGTGCCTATCACATAATGACACATGGCGCTTACTGGCAACTCTGTTAAATAAATAATTATTAATAATACAAGCGCCTATCACCCGATAACCCAGGGCACTTACTGGCCACTATGTTGAATAAATAATTATTGAGTAAACAAGTGCCTACCACCTAATGTCTCAAGGCGCTTACTGGCTACTCTGAAAAATAAATAATTATCAATAACACAAGCGTCTATCACCTCATAACCCAAGGCGCTTACTCGCCACTCTGTTGAATAAATAATTATTAATAACACAAGCGCCTATCACCCAATGACCCAGGGCGCTTACTGGTCACCCTGTTAAATTAATAATTGTAAATAACACAAGTGATTATCACCTAAAGACACGCAGCGCTTTTTGGCCACTCTGTAAACACAAATAATTATTAATAACACAAGCGCCTATCACCTTATGACCCGGGTCTCTTACTGGCTACTCTGTAAAAAATTAATAATTAATAATAACACAAGCGCCTATCACCTTATAACCATGGGCGCTTACTGACCACTTTGTTAAATAAATAATTATTAATATTACAAGCGCCTATCACCCGATAACCCGGGGCACTTACTGGCTACTCTGTTAAATAAATAATTATTAATTACACAATTAATTATCACCTAATGACCCGAAGGCGCTTACTGGCCCATGTTAAATAAATAATTATTAATAACACAAGTTCCGATTACCTAATGACACGGAGCGCTTACTGGCCACTCTGTTAAATAAATAATGAATAATAACACAAGCGCCTATCACCCAATGACCCAGAGGCGCTTACTGGCCATTTTGTTGAATAAGAGTTATTAATAACACAAGTGCCTATCACCTCATGACACGGGGCGCTTACTGGCCAGTCTGTTTAATAAATAATTATAAATAATACAAGCGCCCATCACCCGATTACCCAGGGCACTTACTGGCCACTATGTTAAATAAATAATTATTAATTAAACAAATTTCTATCACCTAATGTCACAAGGCGCTTACTGTTACTCTGAAAAATAAATAATTATTAATAACACAAGCGTCTATCACCTCATAACCCGAGGCGCTTACTGACCACTCTGTAGAATAAATAATTACTTATAACACAAGCGCCCATCACCTAATGACCCGGTGCGCTAACTGGCCACTTTGTGAAAAAATTAATTATTAATAACATAAGTGCCTATCACCTCATGATTCAAGGCACTTACTAGCCACTCTATTACATAAATAATTATTCATAACACAAGCTTCTATCACCGAATGACCTGGAACGCTTACTGGCCACTATGTAAAATGAATAATTATTAATAACACAAGCGCCTATCACCTCATAACTCGAGGCGCTTACTCAATACTCTGTTGAATAAATAATTATAAATAACACAAGCGCCTATCACCCAATGACACAGAGCGCTTACTGGCCACCCTGTTAAATTAATAATTATAAATAACACAAGTGATTATCACCTTATGACACGCAGCGCTTTTTATTCACTCTGTAAAACAAATAATTATTAATAACACAAGCGCCTATTACCTCATGACCCGGGGCTTTTACTGGCTACTCTGTTAAAAATGAATAATTAATAATAACACAAGCGCCTATCACCTTATGACCATGGGCGCTTACTGACCACTCTGTTAAATAAATAATTGTTAATAACAACAGCGCCTTTCACCCGATGACCCAGGACACTTACCAACCACTCTGCTAAATAAATAATTATTAATTACACAATTAATTATCACCTAATGACCCGAAGGCGCTTACTGGCCACTCTGTTGATTAAATGATTATTCATAACACAAACGCCTATTACCCAATGACCCAAAGGCGCTTACTGGCCATTTTGTTGAATAAATAGTTATTAATAACACAAGTGCCTATCACATAATGACACGGGGCGCTTACTGGCAACTCTGTTAAATAAATAATTATTAATAATACAAGCGCCTTTCACCCGATGACCCACGACACTTACTAACCACTCTGTTAAATAAATAATTATCAATAACACAAGTGCCTATCAACCGATAACCCGAAGCACTTACTGGCCACTCTGTTAAATAAATAATTATTAATTACACAAGTAGTTATCACCTAATGACCCGAAGGCGCTTACTGGCCACTCTGTTGATTAAATGATTATTCATAACACAAACGCCTATTACCCAATGACCCAAAGGCGCTTACTGGCCATTTTGTTGAATAAATAGTTATTAATAACACAAGTGCCTACCTTATAATGACAAGGGGCAGTTACTGGCAACTCTGTTAAATAAATAATTATTAATAATACAAGCGCCTATCACCCGATAACCCAGGGCACTTACTGGCCACTATGTTGAATAAATAATTATTAAGGAAACAAGTGCCTACCACATAATGACAAGGGGCGCTTACTGGCAACTCTGTTAAATAAATAATTATTAATAATACAAGCGCCTATCACCCAATGACCCAAAGGCACTTACTGGCCATTTTGTTGAATAAATAGTTATTAATATCACAAGTGCCTATTACCTAATGACACGAGGCGCTTACTGGCCACTCTGTTAAATAAATAATAATTAATAACACAAGCGTCTATCACCTTATAACCCGAGGCGCTTACTGACCACTCTGTTAAATTATTAATTATTAATAACACAAGCGCCTATCACCCAATGACCTAGGGCGCTTACTAGCCACCCTGTTAAATAAATAATGGATAATAACACAAGCGCCTAACACCGAATGACCCAAAGGCGCTTACTGGCCACTCTGTTAAATAAATAATTATAAATAATACAAGCGCCAATGACCCGATAACCCAGGGCACTTACTGGCCACTATGTTAAATAAATAATTATTAATTTAACAAGTGCCTATCACCTCATGTCACAAGGCGCTCACTGGCTACTCTGAAAAATGAATAATTATTAATAACACAAGCGCCTATCACCTCATAACTCGAGGCACTTACAAGCTACTCTGTTGAATAAATAATTATAAATAACACAAGCGCCTATCACCCAATGACACAGGGCGCTTACTGGCCACCCTGTGAAATTAATAATTATAAATAACACAAGTGATTATCACCTAATGACACGCAGCGCTTTTTATTCACTCTGTATAACAAATAATTATTAATAACACAAGCGCCTATTACCTCATGACCCAGGGCTCTTACTGGCTACTCTGTTAAAAATGAATAATTAATAATAACACAAGCGCCTATCACCTTATGACCATGGGCGCTTACTGACCACTCTGTTAAATAAATAATTGTTAATAACAACAGCGCCTTTCACCCGATGACCCAGGACACTTACTAACCACTCTGTTAAATAAATAATTATTAATAACACAAGCGCCTATCACCCGATAACCCGAAGCACTTACTGGCCACTCTGTTAAATAAATAATTATTAATTACACAAGTAGTTATCACCTAATGACCCGAAGGCGCTTACTGGCCACCCTGTTAAATAAATAATTATTAATGATACAAGCACCCATCCATCGATAACCCAGGGCCCTTACTGGCCACTTTGTTGAATAAATAATTATTAATTAAACAAGTGCCTATCACCTAATGTCACAAGGCGCTTACTGGCTACTTTGAAAAATAAATAATTATTAATAACACAAGCGTCTATCACCTCATAACCCGAGGCGCTTACTGACCACTCTGTTAAATTATTAATCATTAATAATACAAGCGCCTATCTCCCAATGACCCAGGGCGCTTACTAGCCTCCGTGTTAAATAAATAATGGAGAATAACACAAGCGCCTATCACCGAATGACCCAAAGGCACTTACTGGCCACTCTGTTGAATAAATAATTATTAATAATACAAGCGCCTATCACCTCATGACCCAGGGCGCTTACTGTCCACTCTGTTGATTAAATGATTATTCATAACACAAGCGCCTATCACCCAATGACCCAGGGCGCTTACTAGCCTCCCTGTTAAATAAATAATGGAGAATAACACAAGCGCCTATCACCGAATAACCCAAAGGCACTTACTGGCCACTCTGTTAAATAAATAATTATTAATAATACAAGCGCCTATCACCCGATGACCCAGGACACTTACTTACTACTCTGTTAAACAAATAATTATTAATAACACAAGCCTCTATCACCTCATAACCCGAGACGCTTACTGGCCACTCTGTTGATTAAATGATTATTCATAACACAAGCGCCTATTACCCAATGACCCAAAGGCGCTTACTGGCCATTTTGTTGAATAAATAGTTTTTAATAACAAAAGTGCCTATCACATAATGACACGAAGCGCTTACTGGCAACTCTGTAAAGTAAATAATTATTAATAATACAAGCGCTCATCACCCGATAACCCAGGGCACTTACTGGCCACTATGTTAAATAATTAATTAATTATTAAACAAGCGCCTATCACCTAATGTCACAAGGCGCTTACTGGCCACTCTGTAAAAAAAATAATTATTAATAACATAAGTGCCTATCACCTTATGACCCGGGGCACTTATTAGCCACTTTATTACGTAAATAATTATCCATAACACAAGCTCCTATCACCGAATGACCTGGAGCGCTAACTGGCCACTATGTAAAATGAATAGTTATTAATAACACAAGCGCCTATCATCTCATGACCCAGGGCGCCTACTGGCTACTCTGTGAAATAAATAATTATTAATAACACAAGCGCCTATCATCCAATAACCTGAGGCGCTTACTAGCTACTCCGTCAAATAAATAATTATTAATAACACAAGCGCCTATCACCCGATAACCCGGGGCACTTACTGGCCACTCTGTTAAATAAATAATTATTAATAACACAAGCTACTATCACCCGATAACCCAGGAAACTTACTGGCTATTCTGTTAAATAAACAATAAATAATAACACAAGCGCCTATCACCCAATGTTCCAAAGGCGCTTACTGGATACTTTGTCAAATAAATAGTTATTAATAACACAAGTGCCTATCACCTCATGACACGGGGCGCTTACTAGCCACTCTGTTAAATAAATAATTATTAATCATACAAGCGCCCATCACCCGATTACCCAGGACACTTACTGGCCACTCTGTTAAATAAATGATTATTAATTACACAAGTGATTAACACCTCATGACACGAAGCGCTTTCTGGCCACTCTGTAAAACGAATAATTATTAACACAAGCGCCTATCGTCCAATGACCCAGGGCGCTTACTGGCCTCTCTGTAAAATATATAAATAATGATAACATAAGTGCCTATCACCTCATGACCTTGGGAGCTGACTGGCCACTCTGTTACATAAATAATTATTAATAATACAAGCGCCCATTACCCAATAACCCAGGGCACTTACTGGCCACTATGTTAAATAAATATTCAATTATTACACAAGTGCCTATCACCTAATGACACGGGGCGCTTACTGGCCACTCTCTTAAATGAATAATTATAAATAACACAAGTGCCTATCACCAAATAACCTGGGGCGCTTACTAGCAACTTCGTTAAAAAAATAATTATTAATAACTTAAGTGCCTATCACCTAATGACACGGGGCGCTTACTGGGCACTCTGTTAAATAAATAATTATTCATAATACAAGTGCCCATCACCCGATAACCCGGGGAACTTACTGGCAACTCTGTTAAATAAATAATTTTAAATAATACAAGCGCCTATCACCCAATAACCCAGGGCGCTTACTAACTACTCAGTTAAATAAATGATTATCAATAACACAAGCGCCTATCACCCGATAACTTCGGGCACTTACTGGCCAATCTGTTAAATAAATAATTATTAATTACACAAGTAATTATCACTTTATGACCCGAAAGCGCTTACTGGCCACTCTGTTAAATAAATAATTTATAATAACACAAGTTCCTATCACCTAATGAAACGGAGCGCTTACTGGCCACTCTGTTAAATAAGTAATTATTAATAACACAAGCGCCTACCACCCGATAACCCGGGGAGCTTACTGGCCACTCTGTTAAATAAATAATATATAATAACACAAGCGCCTATCACCCAATGACCCAGAGGCGCTTACTGGCCATTTTGTTGAATAAGAGTTATTAATAACACAAGTGCCTATCACCTAATGACACGGGGCGCTTACTGGCCAGTCTGTTTAATAAATAGTTATTAATAATACAAGCGCACATCACTCGATAACCCAGGGCACTTACTGGCCACTATGTTAGATAAATAATTATTAATTAAACAAATTCCTATCACCTAATGTCCCAAGGCGCTTACTGATACTCTGAAAAATAAATAATTATTAATAACACAAGCGTCTATCACCTCATAACCCGAGGCGCTTACTCGCCACTCTGTTGAATAAATAATTATAAATAACACAAGCGCCTATCACCCAATGACCCAGGGCGCTTACTGGCCACCCTGTTAAATTAATAATTGTAAATAACACAAGTGATTATCACCTAATAACACGCAGCGCTTTTTGGCCACTCTGTAAAAACAAATAATTATTAATAACACAAGCGCCTATCACCTCATGACCCGGGTCTCTTACTGGCTACTCTGTTAAAAATGAATAATTAATAATAACACAAGCGCCTATCACCTTATGACCATGGGCGCTTACTGACCACTTTGTTGAATAAATAATTATTAATAACACAAGCGCCTATCACCTGATAACCCGGGGCACTTACTGGCCACTCTGTTAAATAAATAATTATTAATTACACAATTAATTATCACCTTATGACCCGAAGGCGCTTACTGGCCACTCTGTTAAATAAATAATTATTAATAACACAAGTTCCGATTACCTTATGACACGGAGCGCTTACTGGCCACTCTGTTTAATAAATAATTAATAATAACACAAGCGCCTATCACCCGATAACCCGGGGAACTTACTGGCCACTCTGTTAAATAAATAATGAATAATAACACAAGCGCCTATCACCCAATGGCCCAAAGGCACTTACTGCCGATTTTGTTGAATAAATAGTCATTAATAACACAAGTGCCTATTACCTAATGACACGGGGCGCTTACTGGCCACTCTGTTAAATAAATAATAATTAATAACACAAGCGTCTATCACCTTATAACCCGAGGCGCTTACTGACCACTCTGTTAAATTATTAATTATCAATAACACAAGCGCCTATCACCCAATGACCTAGGGCGCTTACTAGCCACCCTGTTAAATAAATAATGGATAATAACACAAGCGCCTAACACCGAATGACCCAAAGGCGCTTACTGGCCACTCTGTTAAATAAATAATTATAAATAATACAAGCGCCAATTACCCGATAACCCAGGGCACTTACTGGCCACTATGTTAAATAAATAATTATTAATTTAACAAGTGCCTATCACCTAATGTCACAAGGCGCTCACTGGCTGCTCTGAAAAATGAATAATTATTAATAACACAAGCGCCTATCACCTCATAACTCGAGGCACTTACTCGCTTTTCTGTTGAATAAATAATTATAAATAACACAAGCGCCTATCACCCAATGACACAGGGCGCTTACTGGCCACCCTGTGAAATTAATAATTATAAATAACACAAGTGATTATCACCTAATGACACGCAGCGCTTTTTATTCACTCTGTATAACAAATAATTATTAATAACACAAGCGCCTATTACCTCATGACCCGGGGCTCTTACTGGCAACTCTGTTAAAAATGAATAATTAATAATAACACAAGCGCCTATCACCTTATGACCATGGGCGCTTACTGACCACTCTGTTAAATAAATAATTGTTAATAACAACAGCGCCTTTCACCCGATGACCCAGGACACTTACTAACCACTCTGTTAAATAAATAATTATTAATAACACAAGCGCCTATCACCCGATAACCCGAAGCATTTACTGGCCACTCTGTTAAATAAATAATTATTAATTACACAAGTAGTTATCACCTAATGACCCGAAGGCGCTTACTGGCCACTCTGTTAAATAAATAATTATTAATAATACAAGCGCCCATCACCCGATAACCCAGGGCCCTTACTGGCCACTATGTTGAATAAATAATTATTAATTAAACAAGTGCCTATCACCTAATGTCACAAGGCGCTTACTGGCTACTTTGAAAAATAAATAATAATTAATAACAAAAGCGTCTATCACCTCATAACCCGAGGCGCTTACTGACCACTCTGTTAAATTATTAATCATTAATAACACAAGCGCCTATCACCCAATGACCCAGGGCGCTTACTAGCCTCACTGTTAAATACATAATGGAGAATAACACAAGCGCCTATCACCGAATGACCCAAAGGCACTTACTGGCCACTCTGTTGAATAAATAATTATTAATAATACAAGCGCCTATCATCTCATGACCCAGGGCGCTTACTGGCCACTCTGTTGATTAAATGATTATTCATAACACAAGCGCCTATCACCCAATGACCCAGGGCGCTTACTAGCCTCCCTGTTAAATAAATAATGGAGAATAACACAAGCGCCTATCACCGAATGACCCAAAGGCACTTACTGGCCACTCTGTTAAATAAATAATTATTAATAATACAAGCGCCTATCACCCGATGACCCAGGACACTTACTAACTACTCTGTTAAACAAATAATTATTAATAACACAAGCCTCTATCACCTCATAACCCGAGACGCTTACTGGCCACTCTGTTGATTAAATGATTATTCATGACACAAGCGCCTATTACCCAATGACCCAAAGGCGCTTACTGGCCATTTTGTTGAATAAATAGTTATTAATAACACAAGTGCCTATCACATAATGACACGGGGCGCTTACTGGCAACTCTGTAAAGTAAATAATTATTAATAATACAAGCGCTCATCACCCGATAACCCAGGGCACTTACTGGCCACTATGTTAAATAATTAATTAATTATTAAACAAGTGCCTATCACCTAATGTCACAAGGCGCTTACTGGCTACTCTAAAAAATGAATAATTATTAATAACACAAGCGTCTATCACCTCATAACCTGAGGCGCTTACTGACTACTCTGTAGAATAAATAATTATTTATAACACAAGCGCCCATCACCTAATGACCCGGTGCGCTAACTGGCCACTCTGTAAAAAAAATAATTATTAATAACATAAGTGCCTATCACCTCATGACCCGGGGCACTTACTAGCCACTCTATTACGTAAATAATTATCCATAACACAAGCTCCTATCACCGAATGACCTGGAGCGCTTACTGGCCACTATGTAAAATGAATAATTATTAATAACACAAGCGCCTATCATCTCATGACCCAGGGCGCCTACTGGCTACTCTGTGAAATAAATAATTATTAATAACACAAGCGCCTATCACCCAATAACCTGGGGCGCTTACTAGCTACTCCGTCAAATAAATAATTATTAATAACACAAGCTACTATCACCCGATAACCCAGGGAACTTACTGGCTATTCTGTTAAATAAACAATAAATAATAACACAAGCACCTATCACCCAATGACCCAAAGGCGCTTACTGGATACTTTGTCAAATAAATAGTTATTAATAACACAAGTGCCTATCACCTCATAACACGAAGCGCTTACTAGCCACTCTGTTAAATAAATAATTATTAATCATACAAGCGCCCATCACCCGATTACCCAGGACACTTACTGGCCACTCTGTTAAATAAATAATTATTAATTACACAAGTGATTAACACCTCATGACACGAAGCGCTTTCTGGCCACTCTGTAAATCGAATAATTATTAAGACAAGCGCCTATCACCCAATGACTCGGGGCGCTTACTGGCCACTCTCTTAAATGAATAATTATTAATAACACAAGCGCCTATTACCTTATGACCCGGGGCGCTTACTGGCTACTCTGTAAAATGAATAATTATAAATAACACAAGCGCCTATCACCCAATAACCTGGGGCGCTTACTAGCAACTCCGTTAAAAAAATAATTATTAATAACTCAAGTGCCTATCACCTAATGACACGGGGCGCTTACTGGCCACTCTGTTAAATAAATAATTATTAATAATACAAGTGCCCATCACCCGATAACCCGGGGAACTTACTGGCCACTCTGTTAAATAAATAATTTTTAATAATACAAGCGCCTATCACCCAATAACCCAGGGCGCTTACTAACTCCTCAGTTAAATAAATAATTATTAATAACACAAGCGCCTATCACCTGATAACCCGGGGCACTTACTGGCCACTCTGTTAAATAAATAATTATTAATAACACAAGCTACTATCACCCGATAACCCAGGGAACTTACTGGCTATTCTGTTAAATAAACAATAAATAATAACACAAGCGCCTATCACCCAATGACCCAAAGGCGCTTACTGGATACTTTGTCAAATAAATAGTTATTAATAACACAAGTGCCTATCACCTCATAACACGAAGCGCTTACTAGCCACTCTGTTAAATAAATAATTATTAATCATACAAGCGCCCATCACCCAATTACCCAGGACACTTACTGGCCACTCTGTTAAATAAATAATTATTAATTACACAAGTGATTAACACCTCATGACACGAAGCGCTTTCTGGCCACTCTGTAAAAGGAATAATTATTAACACAAGCGCCTATCACCCAATGACCCGGGGCGCTTACTGGCCACTCTGAAATATATATAATTATTAATAACATGAGTGCCTATCACCTTATGACCCAGGGCGCTTACTGGCTACTCTGTAAAACGAATAATTATAAATAACACAAGCGCCTATCACCCAATAACCTGGGGCGCTTACTAGCCACTCCGTTAAAAAAGTAATTATTAATAACTTAAGTGCCTATCACCTAATGACACGGGGCGCTTACTGGCCACTCTGTTAAATAAATAATTATTAATAATACAAGGGTTTATCACCCTATAACCCGGGGAACTTACTGGCCACTCTGTTAAATAAATAATGAATAATAACACAAGCGCCTATCACCCAATGACCCAAAGGCGCTTACTGTCCATTTTGTTAAATAAAAAGTTATTAATAAATCAAGTTTCTATAACCTAATGACACGGGGCGCTTACTGGCCACTCTGTTAAATAAATAATTATTAATAATACAAGTGCCTATCACCCAATTACCCAGGGCGCTTACTGGCCACCCTGTTAAATAAATAATTATAAATAACACAAGCGCCTATCACCTAATGACCATGGGCGCTTACTGACCACTCTGTTAAAAAAATAATTGTTACTCACAACAGCGCCTATCACCCGATGACCCAGGACACTTACTAACTACTCTGTTAAATAAATAATTATTAATAACACAAGCGCCTATCACCCGATAACCCAGGGCACTTACTGGCCAATCTGTTAAATAAATAATTATTAATTACACAAGTAATTATCACCTTATGACCCGAAGGCACTTACTGGCCACTATGTTGAATAAATAATTATTAAGTAAACAAGTGCCTACCACCTAATGTCTCAAGGCGCTTACTGGCCACTCTGTAAAAACAAATAATTATTAATAACACAAGCGCCTATCACCTCATGACCCGGGTCTGGTACTGGCTACTCTGTTAAAAATGAATAATTAATAATAACACAAGCGCCTATCACCTTATGACCATGGGCGCTTACTGACCATTTTGTTGAATAAATAGTTATTAATAACACAAGTGCCTATTACCTAATGACACGGGGCGCTTACTGGCCACTCTGTTAACTAAATAATTATTAATAATACAAGCGCCCATCACCCGATAATCCAGGGCCCGTACTGGTTACTATGTTGAATAAATAATTATTAATTAAACAAGTGCCTATCACCTAATGTCACAAGCCCCTTACTGGCTACTTTGAAGAATAAATAATAATTAATAACACAAGCGTCTATCACCTTATAACCCGAGGCGCTTACTGACCACTCTGTTAAATTATTAATTATTAATAACACAAGCGCCTATCACCCAATGACCTAGGGCGCTTACTAGCTACCCTGTTAAATAAATAATGGATAATAACACAAGCGCCTAACACCGAATGACCCAAAGGCGCTTACTGGCCACTCTGTTAAACAAATAATTATAAATAATACAAGCGCCAATCACCCGATAACTCAGGGCACTTACTGACCACTATGTTAAATAAATAATTATTAATTTAACAAGTGCCTATCACCTAATGTCACAAGGCGCTCACTGGCTACTCTGAAAAATAAATAATTATTAATAACACAAGCGCCTATCACCTCATGACCCAGGGCGCTTACTGGCCACTCTGTTAAATAAATAATTTTTTACAACACAAGCTCCTATCACCAAATGACCCGGAGCGCTTACTGGTCACTATGTAAAATGGATAATTATTAATAACACAAGCGCCTATCACCTCATGACCTAGGGCGCTGAATGGCCACTCTGTTAAATAAATAATTATTTATAACACAAGCTCCTATCACCTCATGACCCAGGGCGCTTACTGGCTACTCTGTAAAATGAATAATTATTAATAACTCAAGTGCCTATCACCTAATGACACGGGGCGCTTACTGGCCACTCTGTAAAAAAAAAAATTATTAATAACATAAGTGCCTATCACCTCATGACCCGGGGCACTTACTGGCCACTCTATTACGTAAATAATCATTCATAACACAAGCTACTATCACCGAATGACCTGGAGCGCTTACTGGCCACTATGTAAAATGAATAATTATTAATAACACAAGCGCCTATCATCTCATGACCCGAGGCGCTTACAGGCTACTCTGTAAAATGAATACTTATTAATAACACAAGCGCCTATCACCAAATAACCTAAGGCGCTTACTAGCTACTCCGTCAAATAAATAATTATTAATAACACAAGTTCCTATCACCTAATGACACTGAGCGCTTACTGGCCACTCTGTTAAATAAATAATCATTACTAACACAAGCGACTATCACCCGATAATTCAGGGAACTTACTGGCCATTCTGTTAAATAAATAATAAATAATAACACAAGCGCCTATCACCCAATGACCCAAAGGTGCTTACTGGCCACTTTGTTAAATAAATAGTTATTAATAACACAAGTGCCTATCACCTCATGACACGGGGCGCTTACTGGCCACTCTGTTAAATAAATAATTATTAATCATACAAGCGCCCATCACCCGATTACCCAGGGCACTTACTGGCCACTCTGTTAAATAAATAATTATTAATTACACAAGTGATTAACACCTCATGACACGAAGCGCTTTCTGGCCACTCTGTAAAACGAATAATTATTAACACAAGCGCCTATCACCCAATGACCCGGGGCGCTTACTTGCCACTCTGAAATATATATAATTATTAATAACATGAGTGCCTATCACCTTATGACCCAGGGCGCTTACTGGCTACTCTGTAAAACGAATAATTATAAATAACACAAGCGCCTATCACCCAATAACCTGGGGCGCTTACTAGCCACTCCGTTAAAAAAATAATTATTAATAACTTAAGTGCCTATCACCTAATGACACGGGGCGCTTATTGGCCACTCTGTTAAATGAATAATTATTAATAATACAAGGGTTTATCACCCGATAACCCGGGGAACTTACTGGCCACTCTGTTAAATAAATAACGAATAATAACACAAGCGCCTATCACCCAATGACCCAAAGGCGCTTACTGTCCATTTTGTTAAATAAATAGTTATTAATTAATCAAGTTTCTATAACCTAATGACACGGGGCGCTTACTGGCCACTCTGTTAAATAAATAATTATTAATAATACAAGTGCCTATCACCTCATGACCTAGGGCGCTGAATGGCCACTCTGTTAAATAAATAATTATTTATAACTTAAGCTCCTATCACCTCATGACCCAGGGCGCTTACTGGCTACTCTGTAAAACGAATAATTATAAATAACACAAGCGCCTATCACCCAATAACCTGGGGCGCTTACTAGCCACTCCGTTAAAAAAGTAATTATTAATAACTTAAGGGCCTATCACCTAATGACACGGGGCGCTTACTGGCCACTCTGTTAAATAAATAATTATTAATAATACAAGGGTTTATCACCCTATAACCCGGGGAACTTACTGGCCACTCTGTTAAATAAATAATGAATAATAACACAAGCGCCTATCACCCAATGACCCAAAGGCGCTTACTGTCCATTTTGTTAAATAAATAGTTATTAATAAATCAAGTTTCTATAACCTAATGACACGGGGCGCTTACTGGCCACTCTGTTAAATAAATAATTATTAATAATACAAGTGCCTATCACCCAATTACCCAGGGCGCTTACTGGCCACCCTGTTAAATAAATAATTATAAATAACACAAGCGCCTATCACCTAATGACCATGTGCGCTTACTGACCACTCTGTTAAAAAAATAATTGTTACTAACAACAGCGCCTATAACCCGATGACCCAGGACACTTACTAACTACTCTGTTAAATAAATAATTATTAATAACACAAGTAATTATCACCTTATGACCCGAAGGCACTTACTGGCCACTATGTTAAATAAATAATTATTAAGTAAACAAGTGCCTACCACCTAATGTCTCAAGGCGCTTACTGGCCACTCTGTAAAAACAAATAATTATTAATAACACAAGCGCCTATCACCTCATGACCCGGGTCTGGTACTGGCTACTCTGTTAAAAATGAATAATTAATAATAACACAAGCGCCTATCACCTTATGACCATGGGCGCTTACTGACCACTTTGTTGAATAAATAATTATTAATAACACAAGCGCCTATCACCCGATAACCCAGGGCACTTACTGGCCACTCTGTTAAATAAATAATGAATAATAACACAAGCGCCTATTACCCAATGACCCAAAGGCACTTACTGGCCATTTTGTTGAATAAATAGTTATTAATAACACAAGTGCCTATTACCTAATGACACGGGGCGCTTACTGGCCACTCTGTTAAATGAATAATTATTAATAATACAAGCGCCCATCACCCGATAATCCAGGGCCCGTACTGGTTACTATGTTGAATAAATAATTATTAATTAAACAAGTGCCTATCACCTAATGTCACAAGCCCCTTACTGGCTACTTTGAAAAATAAATAATAATTAATAACACAAGCGTCTATCACCTTATAACCCGAGGCGCTTACTGACCACTCTGTTAAATTATTAATCATTAATAACACAAGCGCCTATCACCCAATGACCTAGGGCGCTTACTAGCTACCCTGTTAAATAAATAATGGATAATAACACAAGCGCCTAACACCGAATGACCCAAAGGCGCTTACTGGCCACTCTGTTAAACAAATAATTATAAATAATACAAGCGCCAATCACCCGATAACTCAGGGCACTTACTGACCACTATGTTAAATAAATAATTATTAATTTAACAAGTGCCTATCACCTAATGTCACAAGGCGCTCACTGGCTACTCTGAAAAATAAATAATTATTAATAACACAAGCGCCTATCACCTCATGACCCAGGGCGCTTACTGGCTACTCTGTTAAATAAATAATTTTTTACAACACAAGCTCCTAACACCAAATGACCCGGAGCGCTCACTGGTCACTATGTAAAATGGATAATTATTAATAACACAAGCGCCTATAACCCAATGACCCAGGGTGCTTACTGGCCACTTTGTTAAATAAATAATTATTTATAACACAAGCTCCTATCAGCGAATGACCCAGAGCGCTTACTGGCCACTATCTAAAATAAATAATTATTAATAACACAAGCGCCTATCACCTCATGACCTAGGGCGCTGAATGGCCACTCTGTTAAATAAATAATTATTTATAACACAAGCTCCTATCACCTCATGACCCAGGGCGCTTACTGGCTACTCTGTAAAATGAATAATTATTAATAACACAAGTGCCTATCACCTAATGACACGGGGCGCTTACTGGCCACTCTGTAAAAAAAATAATTATTAATAACATAAGTGCCTATCACCTCATGACCCGGGGCACTTACTAGCCACTCTATTACGTAAATATGTTTTCATAACACAAGCTACTATCACCGAATGACCTGGAGCGCTTACTGGCCACTATGTAAAATGAATAATTATTAATAACACAAGCGCCTATCATCTCATGACCCAAGGCGCTTACTGGCTACTCTGTAAAATGAATACTTATTAATAACACAAGCGCCTATCACCAAATAACCTGGGGCGCTTACTAGCTACTCCGTCAAATAAATAATGATTAATAACACAAGTTCCTATCACCTAATGACACTGAGCGCTTACTGGCCACTCTGTTAAATAAATAATTATTACTAACACAAGCGACTATCACCCGATAATTCAGGGAACTTACTGGCCATTCTGTTAAATAAATAATAATTAATAACACAAGCGCCTATCACCCAATGACCCAAAGGAGCTTACTGGCCACTTTGTTAAATAAAAAGTTATTAATAACACAAGTGCCTATCACCTCATGACACGGGGCGCTTACTGGCCACTCTGTTAAATAAATAATTATTAATCATACAAGCGCCCATCACCCAATTACCCAGGGCACTTACTGGCCACTCTGTTAAATTAATAATTATTAATTACACAAGTGCTTAACACCTCATGACACGAAGCGCTTTCTGGCCACTCTGTAAAACGAATAATTATTAACACAAGCGTCCATCACCCAATGACCCGGGGCGCTTACTGGCCACTCTGAAATATATATAATTATTAATAACATAAGTGCCTATCACCTTATGACCCAGGGCGCTTACTGGCTACTCTGTAAAATGAATAATTATAAATAACACAAGCGCCTATCACCCAATAACCTGGGGCGCTTACTAGCCACTCCGTTAGAAAAATAATTATTAATAACTTAAGTGCCTATCACCTAATGACCATGGGCGCTTACTGGCCACCCTGTTAAATAAATAATGAATAATAACACAAGCGCCTATTACCCAATGACCCAAAGGCGCTTACTGGCCATTTTGTTAAATAAATAGTTAATAATAAATCAAGTTTCTATAACCTAATGACACGGGGCGCTTACTGGCCACCCTGTTAAATAAATAATTATAAATAACACAAGCGCCTATCACCTAATGACCATGGGCGCTTACTGGCCACCCTGTTAAATAAATAATTATAAATAACACAAGCGCCTATCACCTAATGACCATGGGCGCTTACTGACCACTCTGTTAAAAAAATAATTGTTACTAACAACAGCGCCTATGACCCGATGACCCAGGACACTTACTAACTACTCTGTTAAATAAATAATTATTAATTACACAAGTAATTATCACCTTATGACCCGAAGGCACTTACTGGCCACTCTGTTAAATAAATAATTAATAATAACACAAGTTCCTATCATCTAATAAAACGGAGCGCTTACTGGCCAATCTGTTAAATAAGTAATTATTAATAACACAAGCGCCTACCACCTAATGACTCGGTGCGCTAACTGGCCACTCTGTGAAAAAAATAATTATTAATAACATAAGTGCCTATCACCTCATGACCCGAAGCACTTACTAGCCACTCTATTACATAAATAATTATTCATAACACAAGCTCCTATCACTGAATGACCTGGAACGCTTACTGGCCACTATGTAAAATGAATAATTATTTATAACACAAGCGCCTATCACTTGATGACACGGGGCGCTTACTGGCCACTCTGTTAAATAATTAATTATTAATAACACAAGCGTCTATCACCTCATACATCGAGGCGCTTACTGACCACTCTGTAGAATAAATAATTATTTATAACACAAGCGCCTATCACCTAATGACCCGGTGTGCTAACTGGCCACTCTGTGAAAAAAATAATTATTAATAACATAAGTGCCTATCACCTCATGACCCAGGGCACTTACTAGCCACTCTGTTAAATGAATAATTATTAATTACACAAGTAATTATCACCCACTGACCCAAAGGCGCTTACTGGCCACTCTGTTAAATAAATAATTATTAATAACACAAGTTTCTATCACCTAATGACATGGAGTGCTTACTGGCCACTCTGTTAAATAAATAATTATTAATAACACAAGCGACTATAACCCGATAACCCAGGGAACTTACTGGCAATTCTGTTGAATAAATAATGAATAATAACACAAGCGCCTATCACCCAATGACCCAAAGGCGCTTACTGGCCACTTTGTTAAATAAATAGTTATTAATAACACAAGTGCCTATCACCTCATGACACGGGGCGCTTACTGGCCACTCTGTTAAATAAATAATTATTAATAATACAAGCGCCCATCACCCGATAACCCAGGGCACCTAATGGCCACTCTGTTAAATAAATAATTATTAATTACACAAGTGATTAACATCTCATGACACGAAGCGCTTTCTGGCCACTCTGTAGAACGAATAATTATTAATAACACAAGCGCCTATCACCTCATGACCCGGGGCTCTTACTGGCTACTCTGTTAAATGAATAATTATAAATAACACAAGCGTCTATCACCCAATGACCCGGGGCGCTTACTGGCCACTCTGTAGAATAAATAATTATTTATAATACAAGCGCCTATCACCCAATGACTCGGGGCGCTTACTGGCCTCTCTGTAAAATATATAATTATTAATTACATAAGTGCCTATCACCTTATGTCCCGGGGCGCTGACTGGCCACTCTGGTACATAAATAATTATTAATAATACAAGCGCCCATTACCCGATAACCCAAGGCACTTACTGGCCACTATGTTAAATAAATATTCAATTATTACACAAGTGCCTTTCACCTAATGACACGGGGCGCTTACTGGCCACTCTGTTAAATAAATAATTATTAATAATACAAGCGCGGCCCATCACCCGATAACCCGGGGAACTTACTGGCCACTCTGTTAAATAAATAATAAATAATAACACAAGCGCCTATCACCCAATGACCCAAAGGCGCTTACTGGCCATTTTGTTGAATAAATAGTTATTAATCACACAAGTGCCTATTACCTAATGACACCGAGCGCTTACTGGCCACTCTGTTAAATAATTAATTAATAATAATACAAGCGCCTATCACCCGATAACCCAGGGCACTTACTGGTCACTATGTTAAATAAATAATTATTAATTAAACAAGTGCCTATCACCTAATGTCACAAGGCGCTTACTGGCTACTCTGAAAAATAAATAATTATTAGTAACACAAGCGTCTATCACCTCATAACCCGAGGCGCTTACTGACCACTCTGTAGAATGAATAATTATTTATAACACAAGCGCCCATCACCCAATGGGCCGGTGCGCTAACTGGCCACTCTGTAAAAAAAATAATTATTAATAACATAAGTGCCTATCACCTTATGACTCGGGGCACTTACTAGCCACTTTATTACATAAATAATCATTTATAACACAAGCTCCTATCACCGAATGACCTGGAGCGCTTACTGGCCACTATGTAAAATGAATAATTATTAATAACACAAGCGCCTATCACCTCATGACCTGGGGCGCTTACTGGCTACAATGTAAAATAAATAATCATTAATAACACAAGCGCCTATCACCCAATAACCTGGGGCGCTTACTAGCTACTCCATGAAATAAATAATTATTAATAACACAAGCGCCTATTACCCGATAACCCGGGGCACTTACTGGCCACTCTGTTAAATAAATAATTATTAATTACACAAGCAATTATCACCCAATGACCCAAAGGCGCTTACTGGCCACTCTGTTAAATAAATAATTACTAATAACACAAGTTCCTATCACCTAATAAAACGGAGCGCTTACTGGCCACTCTGTTAAATAAATAGTTATTAATAACTTAAGTGCCTATCACCTATTGACATGGGGCGCTTACTGGCTACTCTGTAAAATGAATAATTATAAATAACACAAGCGCCTATTACCCAATAACCTGGGGCGCTTACTAGCCACTGCGTTAAAAAAATAATTATTTATAACTTAAGTGCCTATCACCTAATGACACGGAGCGCTTACTGGCTACTCTGTTAAACAAATGATTATTAATAATACAAGCGCCCATCACCCAATAACCCGGGGAACTTACTGGCCACTCTGTTTAATTAATAATAAATAATAACACAAGCGCCTATCACTTAATGACCCAAAGGCGCTTACTGGCCATTTTGTTAAATAAATAGTTATTAATAAATCAAGATTCTATAAAATAATGACACGATGCGCTTACTGGCCACTCTGTTAAATAAATAATTATTAATAATACAAGCGCCTATCACCCAATAACCCAGGGCGCTTACTAGCCACCCTGTTAAATAAACAATTATAAATAACACAAGTAATTATCACCTAATGAGACGGAGCGCTTTCTGGCCACTCTGTAAAACTAATAATTATTAATAACACAAGCGCCTATCACCTCATGACCCGGGGCTCTTACTGGCTACTCTGTTAAATAAACAATTATTAATAACACAAGCGCCTATCACCTAATGACCATGGGCACTTACTGACCACTCTGTTGAAAAAATAATTGTTTTTAACAACAGCGCCTATCACCCGATGACCCAGGACACTTACTAACTACTCTGTCAAATAAATAATTATTAATAACACAAGCGCCTATCACCCGATAACCCAGGGAACTTACTGGCCACTCTGTTAATAAAATAATGAATAATAACACAAGCGCCTTCACCCAATGACCCAAAGGCGCTTTCTGGCCACTTTGTTAAATAAATAGTTATTAATAAATCAAGTTTCTATAACCTTATGACACGGGGCGCTTACTGGCCACTCTGTTAAATAAATAATTATTAATAATACAAGCGCATATCACCCAATAACCCGGGGCACTTACTGGCCACTCTGTTAAATAAATAATTATTAATAATACAAGCGCCCATCACCCGATAACCCGGGAAACTTACTGGCCACTCTGTTAAATAAATAATAAATAATAACACAAGCGCCTATCACCCAATGAGCCAAAGGCGCTTACTGGCCATTTTGTTAAATGAATAGTTATTAATAAATCAAGTTTCCATAACCTTATGATACGGGGCGCTTACTGGCCACTCTGTTAAATAAATAATTATTAATAATACAAGCGCATATCACCCAATAACCCAGGGCGCTTACTAGCCACCCTGGTAAATAAATAATTATGAATAACATAAGTGATTATCACCTAATGACACGGTGCGCTTTCTGGCCACTCTGTAGAACGAATAATTATTAATAACACAAGCGCTTATCACCTCATGACCCGGGGCTCTTACTGGCTACTCTGTTAAATGAATAATTATAAATAACACAAGCGCCTATCACCCAATGACCCGGGGCGCTTACTGGCCACTCTGTAGAATAAATAATTATTTATAATACAAGCGCCTATCACCCAATGACTCGGGGCGCTTACTGTCCTCTCTGTAAAATATATAATTATTAATTACATAAGTGCCTATCACCTTATGACCCGGGGCGCTGACTGGCCACTCTGGTACATAAATAATTATTAATAATACAAGCGCCCATTACCCGATAACCCAGGGCACTTACTGGCCACTATGTTAAAAAAATAATTATTAATATCACAAGTGCCTATCACCCAATCTCACAAGGCACTTACTGGCTACTCTGAAAAAAAAAAAATTATTAATAACACAAGCGTCTATCACCTCATAACCCGAGGCGTTTATTGACCACTCTGTAGAATCAATAATTATTTATAACACAAGCGCCCATCACCCAATGACCCGGTGCGCTAACTGGCCACTCTGTAAAGAAAATAAATATTAATAACATAAGTGCCTATCACCTTATGACCCGGGGCACTTACTAGCCACTCTATTACATAAATAATCATTTATAACACAAGCTCCTATCACCAAATGACCTGGAGTGCTTACTGGCCACTATGTAAAATAAATAATTATAAATAACACAAGCGCCTATCACCTCAAGACCCGGGGCGCTTACTGGCTACTCTGAAAAATGAATTATTATTAATAAGACAAGCGCCTATCACCCAATAACCTGGGGCGCTTACTAGCTACTCCATGAAATAAATAATTATTAATAACACAAGCGCCTATCACCCGATAACCCAGGGCACTTACTGGCCACTCTGTTAAATGAATAATAAATCATTACACAAGCAATTATCACCCAATGACCTAAAGGCGCTTACTGGCCACTCTGTTAAATAAATAATTATTAATAACACAAGTTCCTATCACCTAATGACACGGAGCGCTTACTGGCCACCCTGTTAAATAAATAATTATAAATAACACAAGTAATTATTACGTAATGACACGGAGCGCTTTCTGGCCACTTTGTAAAACAAATAATTATTAATAACACAAGCGCCTATCACCTCATGAACCGGGGCTCTTACTGGCTACTCTGTTAAAAATGAATAATTAATAATAACACAAGCCCCTATCACCTCATGACCATGGGCGCTTACTGGCTACTATGTAAAATAAATAATTATTAATTACACAAGTGATTAACACCTCATGACACGAAGCGATTTCTGGTCACTCTGTAAAACGAATAATTATTAATAACACAAGCGCCTATTACCTCATGACCTGGGGCTCTTACTGGCTACTCTGTTAAATGAATATTTATAAATAACTTAAGCACCTATCACCCAATGACCCGGGGCGCTTACTGGCCACTCTGTAGAATAAATAATTATTTATAATACAAGCGCCTATCACCTAATGACTCGGGGCGCTTACTGGCCACTCTGTAAAATATATGATTATTAATTACATAAGTGCCTATCACCTCATGACCCAGGGCGCTGACTGGCCACTCTGTTACATAAATAATTATTAATAATACAAGCGCCTATCACCCGATAACCCAGGGCACTTACTGGCCACTATGTTAAATAAATATTCAATTATTACACAAGCCCCTATCACCTCATGACCATGGGCGCTTACTGGCTACTATGTAAAATAAATAATTATTAATTACACAAGTGATTAACACCTCATGACACGAAGCGATTTCTAGTCACTCTGTAAAACGAATAATTATTAATAACACAAGCGCCTATTACCTCATGACCCGGGGCTCTTACTGGCTACTCTGTTAAATGAATATTTATAAATAACTTAAGCACCTATCACCCAATGACCCGGGGCGCTTACTGGCCACTCTGTAGAATAAATAATTATTTATAATACAAGCGCCTATCACCTAATGACTCGGGGCGCTTACTGGACACTCTGTAAAATATATAATTATTAATTACATAAGTGCCTATCACCTTATGACCCGGGGCGCTGACTGGCCAATCTGTGACATAAATAATTATTAATAATACAAGCGCCCATCACCCGATAACCCAGGGCACTTACTGGCCAGTATGTTAAATAAATATTCAATTATTACACAAGTGCCTATCACCTAATGACACGGGGCGCTTACTGGCCACTCTCTAAAATGAATAATTATGAATAACACAAGCGGTTATCACCTTATGACCCAGGGCGCTTACTGGCTACTCTGTAAAATGAATAATTATAAATAACACAAGCGCCTAACACCTTATAACCTGGGGCGCTCACTAGCCACTCCGTTAAAAAAATAATTATTAATAACACAAGTGCCTATCACCTAATGACACGGGGCGCTTATTGGCCACTCTGTTAAATAAATAATTATTAATAATACAAGCGCCCATCATCCGATAACCCAGGGCACTTACTGGCCACTATGTTAAATAAATAATTATTAATTGAACAAGTGCCTATCACCTAATCTCACAAGGCGCTTACTGGCTACTCTGAAAAATAAATAATTATTAATAACACAAGCGTCTATCACCTCATAACCCGAGGCGTTTACTGACCACTCTGTAGAATAAATAATTATTTATAACACAAGCGCCCATCACCCAATGACCCGATGCGCTAACTGGCCACTCTGTAAAAAAAATAATTATTAATAAAATAAGTGCCTTACACCTTATGACCCGTGGCACTTACTAGCCACTCTATTACATAAATAATCATTTATAACACAAGCTCTTATCACCTAATGACACGGGGCGCTTACTGGCCACTCTGTTCAATAAATAATTATTAATAATACAAGCGCCTATCACCCAATAACCCAGGGCGCTTACTAGCCACCCTGTTGAATAAATAATTATAAATAACACAGGTAATTATCACCTAATGAGACGGAGCGCTTTCTGGCCACTCTGTAAAACTAATAATTATTAATAACACAAGCACCTATCACCTCATGACCCGGGGCTCTTACTGGCTACTCTGTTGAATGAACAATTATTAATAACACAAGCGCCTATCACCTAATGACCATGGGCACTTACTGACCACTCTGTTGAAAAAATAATTGTTTTTAACAACAGCGCCTATCATCCGATGACCCAGGACACTTACTAACTACTCTTTCAAATAAATAATTATTTATAACACAAGCGTCTATCACCCGATAACCCGGGGCACTTACTGGCCAATCTGTTAAATAAATAATTATTAATAACACAAGCGCCTATCACCCGATAACCCAGGGAACTTACTGGCCACTCTGTTAATAAAATAATGAATAATTACACAAGCGCCTATCACCTAATGACCCAAAGGCGCTTTCTGGCCACTTTGTTAAATAAATAATTATTAATAACTTAAGCGCCTATCACCCGATAACCTGGGGCGCTTACTAGCTACTCCATGAAATAAATAATTATTAATAACACAAGCGCCTATTACCCGATAACCCGGGGCACTTACTGGCCACTCTGTTAAATAAATAATTATTAATTACACAAGCAATTATCACCCAATGACCCAAAGGCGCTTACTGGCCACTCTGTTAAATAAATAATTACTAATAACACAAGTTCCTATCACCTAATAAAACGGAGCGCTTACTGGCCACTCTGTTAAATAAATAGTTATTAATAACTTAAGTGCCTATCACCTATTGACATGGGGCGCTTACTGGCTACTCTGTAAAATGAATAATTATAAATAACACAAGCGCCTATTACCCAATAACCTGGGGCGCTTACTAGCCACTCCGTTAAAAAAATAATTATTTATAACTTAAGTGCCTATCACCTAATGACACGGAGCGCTTACTGGCTACTCTGTTAAACAAATGATTATTAATAATACAAGCGCCCATCACCCAATAACCCGGGGAACTTACTGGCCACTCTGTTAAATAAATAATCAATAATAACACAAGCGCCTATCACTTAATGACCCAAAGGCGCTTACTGGCCATTTTGTTAAATAAATAGTTATTAATAAATCAAGATTCTATAACCTAATGACACGATGCGCTTACTGGCCACTCTGTTAAATAAATAATTATTAATAATACAAGCGCCTATCACCCAATAACCCAGGGCGCTTACTAGCCACCCTGTTAAATAAACAATTATAAATAACACAAGTAATTATCACCTAATGAGACGGAGCGCTTTCTGGCCACTCTGTAAAACTAATAATTATTAATAACACAAGCGCCTATCACCTCATGACCCGGGGCTCTTACTGGCTACTCTGTTAAATAAACAATTATTAATAACACAAGCGCCTATCACCTAATGACCATGGGCACTTACTGACCACTCTGTTGAAAAAATAATTGTTTTTAACAACAGCGCCTATCACCCGATGACCCAGGACACTTACTAACTACTCTGTCAAATAAATAATTATTAATAACACAAGCGCCTATCACCCGATAACCCAGGGAACTTACTGGCCACTCTGTTAATAAAATAATGAATAATAACACAAGCGCCTTCACCCAATGACCCAAAGGCGCTTTCTGGCCACTTTGTTAAATAAATAGTTATTAATAAATCAAGTTTCTATAACCTTATGACACGGGGCGCTTACTGGCCACTCTGTTAAATAAATAATTATTAATAATACAAGCGCATATCACCCAATAACCCGGGGCACTTACTGGCCACTCTGTTAAATAAATAATTATTAATAATACAAGCGCCCATCACCCGATAACCCAGGGAACATACTAGCCACTCTGTTAAATAAATAATAAATAATAACACAAGCGCCTATCACCCAATGAGCCAAAGGCGCTTACGGGCCATTTTGTTAAATGAATAGTTATTAATAAATCAAGTTTCCATAACCTTATGATACGGGGCGCTTACTGGCCACTCTGTTAAATAAATAATTATTAATAATACAAGCGCATATCACCCAATAACCCAGGGCGCTTACTAGCCACCCTGGTAAATAAATAATTATGAATAACATAAGTGATTATCACCTAATGACACGGAGCGCTTTCTGGCCACTCTGTAGAACGAATAATTATTAATAACACAAGCGCTTATCACCTCATGACCCGGGGCTCTTACTGGCTACTCTGTTAAATGAATAATTATAAATAACACAAGCGCCTATCACCCAATGACCCGGGGCGCTTACTGGCCACTCTGTAGAATAAATAATTATTTATAATACAAGCGCCTATCACCCAATGACTCGGGGCGCTTACTGTCCTCTCTGTAAAATATATAATTATTAATTACATAAGTGCCTATCACCTTATGACCCGGGGCGCTGACTGGCCACTCTGGTACATAAATAATTATTAATAATACAAGCGCCCATTACCCGATAACCCGGGGCACTTACTGGCCACTATGTTAAAAAAATAATTATTAATATCACAAGTGCCTATCACCTAATCTCACAAGGCACTTACTGGCTACTCTGAAAAAAAAAAAATTATTAATAACACAAGCGTCTATCACCTCATAACCCGAGGCGTTTATTGACCACTCTGTAGAATCAATAATTATTTATAACACAAGCGCCCATCACCCAATGACCCGGTGCGCTAACTGGCCACTCTGTAAAAAAAATAAATATTAATAACATAAGTGCCTATCACCTTATGACCCGGGGCACTTACTAGCCACTCTATTACATAAATAATCATTTATAACACAAGCTCCTATCACCGAATGACCTGGAGTGCTTACTGGCCACTATGTAAAATAAATAATTATAAATAACACAAGCGCCTATCACCTCAAGACCCGGGGCGCTTACTGGCTACTCTGAAAAATGAATTATTATTAATAAGACAAGCGCCTATCACCCAATAACCTGGGGCGCTTACTAGCTACTCCATGAAATAAATAATTATTAATAACACAAGCGCCTATCACCCGATAACCCAGGGCACTTACTGGCCACTCTGTTAAATAAATAATTATTAATAACACAAGTTCCTATCACCTAATGACACGGAGCGCTTACTGGCCACCCTGTTAAATAAATAATTATAAATAACACAAGTAATTATTACGTAATGACACGGAGCGCTTTCTGGCCACTCTGTAAAACAAATAATTATTAATAACACAAGCGCCTATCACCTCATGAACCGGGGCTCTTACTGGCTACTCTGTTAAAAATGAATAATTAATAATAACACAAGCCCCTATCACCTCATGACCATGGGCGCTGACTGGCTACTATGTAAAATAAATAATTATTAATTACACAAGTGATTAACACCTCATGACACGAAGCGATTTCTGGTCACTCTGTAAAACGAATAATTATTAATAACACAAGCGCCTATTACCTCATGACCCGGGGCTCTTACTGGCTACTCTGTTAAATGAATATTTATAAATAACTTAAGCACCTATCACCCAATGACCCGGGGCGCTTACTGGCCACTCTGTAGAATAAATAATTATTTATAATACAAGCGCCTATCACCTAATGACTCGGGGCGCTTACTGGCAACTCTGTAAAATATATGATTATTAATTACATAAGTGCCTATCACCTCATGACCCAGGGCGCTGACTGGCCACTCTGTTACATAAATAATTATTAATAATACAAGCGCCTATCACCCGATAACCCAGGGCACTTACTGGCCACTATGTTAAATAAATATTCAATTATTACACAAGCCCCTATCACCTCATGACCATGGGCGCTTACTGGCTACTATGTAAAATAAATAATTATTAATTACACAAGTGATTAACACCTCATGACACGAAGCGATTTCTGGTCACTCTGTAAAACGAATAATTATTAATAACACAAGCGCCTATTACCTCATGACCCGGGGCTCTTACTGGCTACTCTGTTAAATGAATATTTATAAATAACTTAAGCACCTATCACCCAATGACCCGGGGCGCTTACTGTCCACTCTGTAGAATAAATAATTATTTATAATACAAGCGCCTATCACCTAATGACTCGGGGCGCTTACTGGACACTCTGTAAAATATATAATTATTAATTACATAAGTGCCTATCACCTTATGACCCGGGGCGCTGACTGGCCAATCTGTGACATAAATGATTATTAATAATACAAGCGCCCATCACCCGATAACCCAGGGCACTTACTGGCCAGTATGTTAAATAAATATTCAATTATTACACAAGTGCCTATCACCTAATGACACGGGGCGCTTACTGGCCACTCTCTAAAATTAATAATTATGAATAACACAAGCGGTTATCACCTTATGACCCAGGGCGCTTACTGGCTACTCTGTAAAATGAATAATTATAAATAACACAAGCGCCTAACACCTTATAACCTGGGGCGCTCACTAGCCACTCCGTTGAAAAAATAATTATTAATAACACAAGTGCCTATCACCTAATGACACGGGGCGCTTATTGGCCACTCTGTTAAATAAATAATTATTAATAATACAAGCGCCCATCACCCGATAACCCAGGGCACTTACTGGCCACTATGTTAAATAAATAATTATTAATTGAACAAGTGCCTATCACCTAATCTCACAAGGCGCTTACTGGCTACTCTGAAAAATAAATAATTATTAATAACACAAGCGTCTATCACCTCATAACCCGAGGCGTTTACTGACCACTCTGTAGAATAAATAATTATTTATAACACAAGCGCCCATCACCCAATGACCCGATGCGCTAACTGGCCACACTGTAAAAAAAATAATTATTAATAAAATAAGTGCCTTACACCTTATGACCCGTGGCACTTACTAGCCACTCTATTACATAAATAATCATTTATAACACAAGCTCTTATCACCTAATGACACGGGGCGCTTACTGGCCACTCTGTTCAATAAATAATTATTAATAATACAAGCGCCTATCACCCAATAACCCAGGGCGCTTACTAGCCACCCTGTTGAATAAATAATTATAAATAACACAGGTAATTATCACCTAATGAGACGGAGCGCTTTCTGGCCACTCTGTAAAAGTAATAATTATTAATAACACAAGCGCCTATCACCTCATGACCCGGGGCTCTTACTGGCTACCCTGTTGAATGAACAATTATTAATAACACAAGCGCCTATCACCTAATGACCATGGGCACTTACTGACCACTCTGTTGAAAAAATAATTGTTTTTAACAACAGCGCCTATCACCCGATGACCCAGGACACTTACTAACTACTCTTTCAAATAAATAATTATTTATAACACAAGCGTCTATCACCCGATAACCCGGGGCACTTACTGGCCAATCTGTTAAATAAATAATTATTAATAACACAAGCGCCTATCACCCGATAACCCAGGGAACTTACTGGCCACTCTGTTAATAAAATAATGAATAATAACACAAGCGCCTATCACCTAATGACCCAAAGGCACTTTCTGGCCACTTTGTTAAATAAATAATTATTAATAACTTAAGCGCCTATCACCCGATAACCTGGGGCACTTACTGGCCACTCTGTTAAATAAATAATTATTAATAATACAAGCGCCCATCACCCGATAACACGGGGAACTTACTGGCCACTCTGTTAAATAAATAATAAATAATAACACAAGCGCCTATCACCCAATGAGCCAAAGGCGCTTACTGGCCATTTTGTTAAATAAATAGTTATTAATAAATTCAGTTTCTATAACGTAATGACACGGGGCGCTTACTGGCCACTCTGTTAAATGAATAATTATTAATAATACAAGCGCATAACACCCAATAACCCAGGGCGCTTACTAGCCACCCTGGTAAATAAATAATTATAAATAACATAAGTGCCTATCACCTTATGACCCGGGGCACTTACTAGCCACTCTATTACATAAATAATCATTTATAACACAAGCTCCTATCACCGAATGACCTGGAGTGCTTACTGGCCACTATGTAAAATGAATAATTATAAATTACACAAGCGCCTATCACCCAATAACCTGGGGCGCTTACTAGCTACTCCATGAAATAAATAATTATTAATAACACAAGCGCCTATTACCCAATAACCTGGGGCGCTTTCTAGCCACTCCGTTAAAAAAATAATTATTAATAACTTAAGCGCCTATCACCCGATAACCCGGGGCACTTACTGGCTACTCTGTTAAATAAATAATTATTAATAATACAAGCGCCCATCACCCGATAACCCGGGGAACTTACTGGCCACTCTGTTAAATAAATAATAAATAATAACACAAGCGCCTATCACCCAATGAGCCAAAGGCGCTTACTGGCCATTTTGTTAAATAAATAGTTATTAATAAATCAAGTTTCTATAACCTAATAACACGGGGCGCTTACTGGCCACTCTGTTAAATGAATAATTATTAATAATACAAGCGCATATCACCCAATAACCCAGGGCGCTTACTAGCCACCCTGGTAAATAAATAATTATAAATATTATAAGTGATTATCACCTAATGAGACGGAGCGCTTTCTGGCCACTCTGTAAAACGAATAATTATTAATAACACAAGCGCCTATCACCTTATAACCCAGGGCGCTGACTGGCCACACTGTTACATAAATAATTATTAATAATACCAGCGCCCATCACCCGATAACCAAGGGCACTTAATGGCCACTATGTTCAATAAATATTCAATTATTACACAAGTGCCTATCACCTAATGACACGGGGCGCTTACTGGCCACTCTGTTCAATAAATAATTATTAATAATACAAGCGCCTATCACCCAATAACCCAGGGTGCTTACTAGCCACCCTGTTGAATAAATAATTATAAATAACACAGGTAATTATCACCTAATGAGACGGAGCGCTTTCTGGCCACTCTGTAAAACTAATAATTATTAATAACACAAGCGCCTATCACCTCATGACCCGGAGCTCTTACTGGCTACTCTGTTGAATGAACAATTATTAAAAACACAAGCGCCTATCACCTAATGACCATGGGCACTTACTGACCACTCTGTTGAAAAAATAATTGTTTTTAACAACAGCGCCTATCATCCGATGACCCAGGACACTTACTAACTACTCTTTCAAATAAATAATTATTTATAACACAAGCGTCTATCACCCGATAACCCGGGGCACTTACTGGCCAATCTGTTAAATAAATAATTATTAATAACACAAGCGCCTATCACCCGATAACCCAGGGAACTTACTGGCCACTCTGTTAATAAAATAATGAATAATTACACAAGCGCCTAACACCTAATGACCCAAAGGCGCTTTCTGGCCACTTTGTTAAATAAATAATTATTAATAACTTAAGCGCCTATCACCCGATAACCCGGGGCACTTACTGGCCACTCTGTTAAATAAATAATTATTAATAATACAAGCGCCCATCACCCGATAACCCGGGGAACTTACTGGCCACTCTGTTAAATAAATAATAAATAATAACACAAGCGCCTATCACCTAATGAGCCAAAGGCGCTTACTGGCCATTTTGTTAAATAAATAGTTATTAATAAATTCAGTTTCTATAACCTAATGACACGGGGCGCTTACTGGCCACTCTGTTAAATGAATAATTATTAATAATACAAGCGCATAACACCCAATAACCCAGGGCGCTTACTAGCCACCCTGGTAAATAAATGATTATAAATAACATAAGTGCCTATCACCTTATGACCCGGGGCACTTACTAGCCACTCTATTACATAAATAATCATTTATAACACAAGCTCCTATCACCGAATGACCTGGAGTGCTTACTGGCCACTATGTAAAATGAATAATTATAAATAACACAAGCGCCTATCACCCAATAACCTGGGGCGCTTACTAGCTACTCCATGAAATCAATAATTATTAATAACACAAGAGCCTATTACCCAATAACCTGGGGCGCTTTCTAGCCACTCCGTTAAAAAAATAATTATTAATAACTTAAGCGCCTATCACCCGATAACCCGGGGCGCTTACTGGCCACTCTGTTAAATGAATAATTATTAATAATACAAGCGCATATCACCCAATAACCCAGGGCGCTTACTAGCCACCCTGGTAAATAATTAATTATAAATAACATAAGTAATTATCACCTAATGAGACGGAGCGCTTTCTGGCCACTCTGTAAAACGAATAATTAATAATAACACAAGCGCCTATCACCTTATAACCCAGGGCGCTGACTGGCCACACTGTTACATAAATAATTATTAATAATACCAGCGCCCATCACCCGATAACCAAGGGCACTTAATGGCCACTATGTTCAATAAATATTCAATTATTACACAAGTGCCTATCACCTAATGACACGGGGCGCTTACTGGCCACTCGCTAAAATGAATAATTATGAATAACACAAGCGCCTATCACCTTTTGACCCAGAGCGCTTACTGGCTACTCTGTAAAATGAATAATTATAAATAACACAAGCGCCTATCACCCAATAACCTGAGGCGCTTACTAGCCACTCCGTTAAAAAAATAATTATTAATATCACAAGTGCCTATCACTTAATGACACGGGACGCTTATTGGCCACTCTGTTAAATAAATAATTATAAATAATACAAGCGCCCATCACCCGATAACCCAGGGCACTTACTGGCCACTATGTTTAATAAATAATTATTAATTAAACAAGTGCCTATCACCTAATCTCACAAGGCGCTTACTGGCTACTCTGAAAAAAAAATAATTATTAATAACACAAGCGTCTATCACCTCATAACCCGAGCCGTTTACTGACCACTCTGTAGAATAAATAATTATTTATAACACAAGCGCCCATCACCCAATGACCCAGTGCGCTAACTGGCCACTCTGTAAAAAAAAAAATTATTAATAACATAAGTGCCTATCACCTTATGACCCGGGGCACTTACTAGCCACTCTATTACATAAATAATCATTTATAACACAAGCTCCTATCACCGAATGACCTGGAGTGCTTACTGGCCACTATGTATAATGAATAATTATAAATAACACAAGCGCCTATCACCTCAAGACCCGGGGCGCTTACTGGCTACTCTGAAAAATAAATAATTATTAATAAGACAAGAGCCTATCACCCAATAACCTGGGGCGCTTACTAGCTACTCCATGAAATAAATAATTATTAATAACACAAGCGCCTATCACCCGATAACCCAGGGCTCTTACTGGCTACTCTGTTAAATAAATAATAAATCATTACACAAGCAATTATCACCCAATGACCTAAAGGCGCTTACTGGCCACTCTGTTAAATAAATAATTATTAATAACACAAGTTCCTATCACCTAATGACACGGAGCGCTTACTGGCCACCCTGTTAAATAAATAATTATAAATAACACAAGTAATTATTACCTCATGACACGGAGCGCTTTCTGGCCACTCTGTAAAACAAATAATTATTAATAACACAAGCGCCTATCACCTCATGACCCAGGGCTCTTACTGGCTACTCTGTTAGAAATGAATAATTAATAATAACACAAGCCCCTATCACCTCATGACCATGGGCGCTTACTGGCCACTATGTAAAATAAAAAATTATTAATTACACAAGTGATTAACACCTCATGACACGAAGCGCTTTCTGGCCACTCTGTAAAACGAATAATTATTAATAACACAAGCGCCTATTACCTCATGACCCGGGGCTCTTACTGGCTACTCTGTTGAATGAATAATTATAAATAACTTAAGCACCTATCACCCAATGACCCGGGGCGCTTACTGGCCACTCTGTAGAATAAATATATATTTATAATACAAGCGCCTATCACCTAATGACTCGGGGCGCTTACTGGCCACTCTGTAAAATATATGATTATAAATTACATAAATGCCTATCACCTTATGAACCAGGGCGCTCACTGGCCACTCTCTTACATAAATAATTATTAATAATACAAGCGCCCATCACCCAATAACCCAGGGCACTTACTGGCCACTATGTTAAATAAATATTCAATTATTACACAAGTGCCTATCACCTAATGACACGGGGTGCTTACTGGCCACTCTGTAGAACGAATAATTATTAATAACTTAAGCGCCTATCACCCAATGACCCGGGGCGCTTACTGGCCACTCTGTAGAATAAATAATTATTTATAATACAAGCGCCTATCACCTAATGACTCGGGGCGCTTACTGGCCACTCTGTAAAATATATAATTATTAATTACATAAGTGCCTATCACCTTATGACCCGGGGCGCTGACTGGCCACTCTGTGACATGAATAATTATTAATAATACAAGCGCCCATCACCCGATAACCCAGTGCACTTACTGGCCAGTATGTTAAATAAATATTCAATTACTACACAAGTGCCTATCACCTAATGACACGGGGCGCTTACTGGCCACTCTCTAAAATTAATAATTATGAATAACACAAGCGGTTATCACCTTATGACCCAGGGCGCTTACTGGCTACTCTGTAAAATGAATAATTATAAATAACACAAGCGCCTATCACCTTATAACCTGGGGCGCTTACTAGCCAGTCCGTTAAAAAAATAATTATTAATAACACAAGTGCCTATCACCTAATGACACGGGGCGCTTATTGGCCACTCTGTTAAATAAATAATTATTAATAATACAAGCGCCCATCACCCAATAACCCAGGGCACTTACTGGCCACTCTGTTAAATAAATAATAAATCATTACACAAGCAATTATCACCAAATGACCTAAAGGCGCTTACTGGCCACTCTGTTAAATAAATAATTATTAATAACACAAGTTCCTATCACCTAATGACACGGAGCGCTTACTGGCCAACCTGTTAAATAAATAATTATAAATAACACAAGTGATTATTACCTAATGACACGGAGCGCTTTCTGGCCGCTCTGTAAAACAAATAATTATTAATAACACAAGCGCCTATCACCTCATGACCCGGGGCTCTTACTGGCTACTCTGTTAGAAATGAATAATTAATAATAACACAAGCCCCTATCACCTCATGACCATGGGCGCTTACTGGCCACTATGTAAAATAAATAATTATTAATTACACAAGTGATTAACACCTCATGACACGAAGCGCTTTCTGGCCACTCTGTAAAACGAATAATTATTAATAACACAAGCGCCTATTACCTCATGACCCGGGGCTCTTACTGGCTACTCTGTTGAATGAATAATTATAAATAACTTAAGCACCTATCACCCAATGACCCGGGGCGCTTACTGGCCACTCTGTAGAATAAATAATTATTTATAATACAAGCGCCTATCACCTAATGACTCGGGGCGCTTACTGGCCACTCTGTAAAATATATGATTATTAATTACATAAGTGCCTATCACCTTATGAACCAGGGCGCTGACTGGCCACTCTCTTACATAAATAATTATTAATAATACAAGCGCCCATCACCCAATAACCCAGGGCACTTACTGGCCACTATGTTAAATAAATATTCAATTATTACACAAGTGGCTATCACCTAATGACACGGGGTGCTTACTGGCCACTCTGTAGAACGAATAATTATTAATAACTTAAGCGCCTATCACCCAATGACCCGGGGCGCTTACTGGCCACTCTGTAGAATAAATAATTATTTATAATACAAGCGCCTATCACCTAATGACTCGGGGCGCTTACTGGCCACTCTGTAAAATATATAATTATTAATTACATAAGTGCCTATCACCTTATGACCCGGGGCGCTGACTGGCCACTCTGTGACATAAATAATTATTATTAATACAAGCGCCCATCACCCGATAACCCAGGGCACTTACTGGCCAGTATGTTAAATAAATATTCAATTACTACACAAGTGCCTATCACCTAATGACACGGGGCGCTTACTGGCCACTCTCTAAAATTAATAATTATGAATAACACAAGCGGTTATCACCTTATGACCCAGGGCGCTTACTGGCTACTCTGTAAAATGAATAATTATAAATAACACAAGCGCCTATCACCTTATAACCTGGGGCGCTTACTAGCCACTCCGTTAAAAAAATAATTATTAATAACATAAGTGCCTATCACCTAATGACACGGGGCGCTTATTGGCCACTCTGTTAAATAAATAATTATTAATAATACAAGCGCCCATCACCCAATAACCCAGGGCACTTACTGGCCACTATGTTAAATAAATAATTATTAATTAAACAAGTGCCTATCACCTAATCTCACAAGGCGCTTACTGGCTACTCTGAAAAATAAATAATTATTAATAACACAAGCGTCTATCACCTTATAACCCGAGGCGTTTACTGACCACTCTGTAGAATAAATAATTATTTATAACACAAGCACCCATCACCCAATGACCCGATGCGCTAACTGGCCACTCTGTAAGAAAAATAATTATTAATAAAATAAGTGCCTTTCACCTTACGACCCGGGGCACTTACTAGCCACTCTATTACATAAATAATCATTTATAACACAAGCTCCTATCACCGAATGACCTAGAGCGCTTACTGGCCACTATGTAAAATGAATAATTATTAATAACACAAGGGCCTATCACCTCAAGACCCGGGGCACTTACTGGCTACTCTGAAAAATGAATAATTATTAATAACACAAGCGCCTATCACCCAATAACCTAGGGCGCTTACTAGCTACTCCATAAAATAAATAATTATTAATAACACAAGCGCCTATCACCCGATAACCCGAGGCACTTACTGGCCACGCTGTTAAATAAATAATTAATCATTACACAAGCAATTATCACCTAATGACCCAAAGGCGCTTACTGGCCACTCTGTTAAATAAATAATTATGAATAACACAAGTGCCTATCACCTAATGACACGGGGCGCTTACTGGCCACTCTGTAGAATAAATAATTATTTATCATACAAGCGCCTATCACCTAATGACTCGGGGCGCTTACTGGCCACTCTGTAAAATATATAATTATTAATTACTTAAGTGCCTATCACCTTACGACCCGGGACGCTGACTGGCCACTCTGTTACATTAATAATTATTGATAATACAAGCGCCCATCACCCGATAACCCAGGGCACTTACTGGCCACTATGTTAAATAAATATTCAATTATTACACAAGTGCCTATCACCTAATGACCCGATGCGCTAACTGGCCACTCTGTAAAAAAAATAATTATTAATAAAATAAGTGCCTATCACCTTATGACCCGGGGCACTTACTAGCCACTCTATTACATAAATAATCATTTATAACACAAGCTCCTATCACCGAATGACCTGGAGCGCTTACTGGCCACTATGTAAAATAAATAATTATTAATAACACAAGGGCCTATCACCTCAAGACTCGGAGCACTTACTGGCCACTCTGTTAAATAAATAATTAATCATTACACAAGCGCCTAGCACCCGATAACCCAGGGAACTTACAGGCCACTCTGTTAATTAAATAATGAATAATAACACAAGCGCCTATCACCCAATGACCCAGAGGCGCTTACTGGTTACTTTGTTAAATAAATAGTTATTAATAACACAAGTGCCTATCACCTAATGACACGGGGCGCTTACTGGCCACTCTGTTAAATAAATAATTATTAATAATACAAGCGCCCATCACCCGATAACCCAGGGCACTTACTGGCCACTATGTTAAATAAATAATTATTAATTAAACAAGTGCCTATCACCTGATGTCACAAGGCACTATCTGGCTACTCTGAAAAATAAATAATTATTAATAACACAAGCGCCTATCACCTTATGACCTAGGGCGCTTACTGGCCACTCTGTTAAAAAAATAATTGTTACTAACAACAGCGCCTATCACCCAATAACCCAGGGCGCTTACTGGCCACTCTGTTAAATAAATAATTATAAATAACACAAGTGATTATCACCTAATGACACGGAGCGCTTTCTGGCCACTCTGTAAAACAAATAATTATTAATAATACAAGCGCCTATCACCTCATGACCCGGGGCTTTTACTGGCTACTCTGTTAAATGAATAATTATAAATAACTTAAGCGCCTATCACCCAATGACCCGGGGCGCTTACTGGCCACTCTGTAGAATAAGTAATTATTTATAATACAAGTGCCTATCACCTAATGACTCGGGGCGCTTACTGTCCACTCTGAAAAATATATAATTATTAATTACTTAAGTGCCTATCACCTTATGACCCGGGGTGCTGACTGGCCACTCTGTTACATAAATAATTATTAATAATACAAGCGCCCATCACCCGATAACCCAGGGCACTTACTGGCCACTATGTTAAATAAATATTCAATTATTACACAAGTGCCTATCACCTAATGACACGGGGCGCTTACTGGCCACTCTGTAGAGCGAATAATTATTAATAACTCAAGCGCCTATCACCTCATGACGCAGGGCTCTTACTGGCTACTCTGTTAAATGAATAATTATAAATAACTTAAGCGCCTATCACCCAATGACCCCGGGGCGCTTACTGGCCACTCTGTAGAATAAATAATTATTTATAATACTAGCGCCGATCACCTAATGACTTGGGGCGCTTACTGGCCACTCTGTTAAATATATAATTATTAATTACATAAGTGCCTATCACCTTATGACCCGGGGCGCTGACTGGCCACTCTGTTACATAAATAATTATTAATAATACAAGCGCCCATCACCCGATAACCCAGGGCACTTACTGGCCACTATGTTAAATAAATATTTAATTATTACACAAGTGCCTATCACCTAATGACACGGGGCGCTTACTGGCCGCTCTCTAAAATGGATAATTATGAATAACACAAGCGGTTATCACCTTATGACCCAGGGCGCTTACTGGCTACTCTGTAAAATGAATAATTATAAATAACACAAGCGCCTATTACTTTATAACCTGGGGCGCTTACTAACCACTCCGTTAAAAAAATAATTATTAATAACACAAGTGCCTATCACCTAATGACACGGGGTCCTTATTGGCCACTCTGTTAGATAAATAATTATTAATAATACAAGCGCCCATCACCCGATAACCCAGGGCACTTACTGGCCACTATGTTAAATAAATAATTATTAATTAAACAAGTGCCTATCACCTAATCTCACAAGGCGCTTACTGGCTACTCTGAAAAATAAATAATTATTAATAACACAAGCGTCTATCACCTAATGACACGGGGAGCTTATTGGCCACTATGTTAAATAAATAATTATTAATTAAACAAGTGCCTATCACCTAATCTCACAAGGCGCTTACTGGCTACTCTGAAAAATAAATAATTATTAATAACCCAAGCGTCTATCACCTCATATTCCGAGGTCTTTACTGACCACTCTGTAGAATAAATAATTATTAATAACACAAGCGCCCATCACCCAATGACCCGGTGCGCTAACTGGCCACTCTGTAAAATAAATAATTATTAATAACATAAACGCCTATCACCTCATGACCCAGGGCTCTTACTAGCCACTCTATTACATAAATAATCATTTATAACACAAGCTCCTATCACCGAATGACCTGGAGCGCTTACTGGCCACTCCGTTAAAAAAATAATTAATAATAACACAAGCGCCTATCACCCAATAACCCAAAGGCGCTTACTGGTTACTTTGTTAAATAAATAGTTATTAATAACACAAGTTCCTATCACCTAATGACACGGGGCGCTTACTGGCCACTCTGTTAAATAAATAATTATTAATAATACAAGCGCCCATCACCCGATAACCCAGGGCACTTACTAGCCACTCTATTACATAAATAATCATTTATAACACAAGCTCCTATCACCGAATGACATGGAGCGCTTACTGGCCACTATGTAAAATGAATAATTATTAATAACACAAGGGCCTATCACCTCAAGACCCGGGGCACTTACTGGCTACTCTGAAAAATGAATAATTATTAATAACACAAGCGCCTATCACCCAATAACCTGGGGCGCTTACTAGCTACTCCATAAAATAAATAATTATTAATAACACAAGCGCCTATCACCCGATAACCCGAGGCACTTACTGGCCACTCTGTTAAATAAATATTCAATTATTACACAAGTGCCTATCACCTAATGACACGGGGCGCTTACTGGCCACTCTGTAGAGCGAATAATTATTAATAACTCAAGCGCCTATCACCTCATGACGCAGGGCTCTTACTGTCTACTCTGTTAAATGAATAATTATAAATAACTTAAGCGCCTATCACCCAATGACCCCGGGGCGCTTACTGGCCACTCTGTAGAATAAATAATTATTTTTAATACTAGCGCCGATCACCTAATGACTTGGGGCGCTTACTGGCCACTCTGTTAAATATATAATTATTAATTACATAAGTGCCTATCACCTTATGACCCGGGGCGCTGACTGGCCACTCTGTTACATAAATAATTATTAATAATACAAGCGCCCATCACCCGATAACCCAGGGCACTTACTGGCCACTATGTTAAATAAATATTTAATTATTACACAAGTGCCTATCACCTAATGACACGGGGCGCTTACTGGCCGCTCTCTAAAATGGATAATTATGAATAACACAAGCGGTTATCACCTTATGACCCAGGGCGCTTACTGGCTACTCTGTAAAATGAATAATTATAAATAACACAAGCGCCTATTACTTTATAACCTGGGGCGCTTACTAACCACTCCGTTAAAAAAATAATTATTAATAACACAAGTGCCTATCACCTAATGACACGGGGTCCTTATTGGCCACTCTGTTAGATAAATAATTATCAATAATACAAGCGCCCATCACCCGATAACCCAGGGCACTTACTGGCCACTATGTTAAATAAATAATTATTAATTAAACAAGTGCCTATCACCTAATCTCACAAGGCGCTTACTGGCTACTCTGAAAAATAAATAATTATTAATAACACAAGCGTCTATCACCTAATGACATGGGGAGCTTATTGGCCACTATGTTAAATAAATAATTATTAATAACATAAACGCCTATCACCTCATGACCCAGGGCTCTTACTAGCCACTCTATTACATAAATAATCATTTATAACACAAGCTCCTATCACCGAATGACCTGGAGCGCTTACTGGCCACTCCGTTAAAAAAATAATTATTAATAATACAAGCGCCCATCACCCGATAACCCAGGGCACTTACTGGCCACTATGTTAAATAAATAATTATTAATTAAACAAGTGCCTATCACCTAATGTCACAAGGCACTAACTGGCTACTCTGAAAAATAAATAATTATTAATAACACAAGCGCCTATCACCTTATGACCTAGGGCGCTTACTGGCCACTCTGTTAAAAAAATAATTGTTACTAACAACAGCGCCTATCACCCAATAACCCAGGGCGCTTACTGGCCACTCTGTTAAATAAATAATTATAAATAACACAAGTGATTATCACCTAATGACACGGAGCGCTTTCTGGCCACTCTGTAAAACAAATAATTATTAATAATACAAGCGCCTATCACCTCATGACCCGGGGCTTTTACTGGCTACTCTGTTAAATGAATAATTATAAATAACTTAAGCGCCTATCACCCAATGACCCGGGGCGCTTACTGGCCACTCTGTAGAATAAGTAATTACTTATAATACAAGCGCCTATCACCTAATGACTCGGGGCGCTTACTGTTCACTCTGAAAAATATATAATTATTAATTACTTAAGTGCCTATCACCTTATGACCCGGGGTGCTGACTGGCCACTCTGTTACATAAATAATTATTAATAATACAAGCGCTTATCACATGATAACCCAGTGCACTTACTGGCCACTATGTTAAATAAATATTCAATTATTACACAAGTGCCTATCACCTAATGACACGGGGCGCTTACTGGCCACTCTGTAGAGCGAATAATTATTAATAACTCAAGCGCCTATCACCTCATGACGCAGGGCTCTTACTGGCTACTCTGTTAAATGAATAATTATAAATAACTTAAGCGCCTATCACCCAATGACCCGGGGCGCTTACTGGCCACTCTGTAGAATAAATAATTATTTATAATACTAGCGCCGATCACCTAATGACTTGGGGCGCTTACTGGCCACTCTGTAAAATATATAATTATTAATTACATAAGTGCCTATCACCTTATGACCCGGGGCGCTGTTTGGCCACTCTGTTACATAAATAATTATTAATAATACAAGCGCCCATCACCCGATAACCCAGGGCACTTACTGGCCACTATGTTAAATAAATATTTAAATATTACACAAGTGCCTATCACCTAATGACACGGGGCGCTTACTGGCCGCTCTCTAAAATGAATAATTATAAATAACACAAGCGGTTATCACCTTATGACCCAGGGCGCTTACTGGCTACTCTGTAAAATGAATAATTATAAATAACACAAGCGCCTATTACCTTATAACCTGGGGCGCTTACTAACCACTCCGTTAAAAAAATAATTATTAATAACACAAGTGCCTATCACCTAATGACACGGGGTCCTTATTGGCCACTCTGTTAGATAAATAATTATTAATAATACAAGCGCCCATCACCCGATAACCCAGGGCACTTACTGGCCACTATGTTAAATAAATAATTATTAATTAAACAAGTGCCTATCACCTAATCTCACAAGGCGCTTACTGGCTACTCTGAAAAATAAATAATTATTAATAACACAAGCGTCTATCACCTAATGACACGGGGAGCTTATTGGCCACTATGTTAAATAAATAATTATTAATTAAACAAGTGCCTATCACCTAATCTCACAAGGCGCTTACTGGCTACTCTGAAAAATAAATAATTATTAATAACCCAAGCGTCTATCACCTCATATTCCGGGGTCTTTACTGACCACTCTGTAGAATAAATAATTATTTATAACGCAAGCGCCCATCACCCAATGACCCGGTGCGCTAACTGGCCACTCTGTAAAATAAATAATTATTAATAACATAAACGCCTATCACCTCATGACCCAGGGCTCTTACTAGCCACTCTATTACATAAATAATTATTAATAATACAAGCGCCCATCACCCGATAACCCAGGGCACTTACTGGCCACTATGTTAAATAAATAATTATTAATTAAACAAGTGCCTATCACCTAATGTCACAAGGCGCTAACTGGCTACTCTGAAAAATAAATAATTATTAATAACACAAGCGCCTATCACCTTATGACCCAGGGCGCTTACTGGCCACTCTGTTGAAAAAATAATTGTTACTCACAACAGCGCCTATCACCCGATGACCCAGGACACTTACTAACTACTCTGTTGAATAAATAATTATTAATAACACAAGCCTCTATCACCTCATAACCCGAAGCGCTTACTGGGCACTCTGTTGAATAAATAATTATTAATAACACAAGCGCCTATCACCCAATAACCCAGGGCGCTTACTGGCCACCCTTTTAAATAAATAATTATAAATAACACAAGTGATTATTACCCGATGACACGGAGCTTTTTCTGGTCACTCTGTAAAACAAATAATTATTAATAACACAAGCGAATATCACCTCATGACCCGGGGCTCTTACTGGCTATTCTGTTAAAAATGAATTATTAATAATAACACAAGCCCCTATCACCTCATGACACGAAGCGCTTTCTGGCCACTCTGTAAAACGAATAATTATAAATAACACAAGCGCCTATTACCCAATAACCTGGGGCGCTTCCTAGCCACTCCGTTAAAAAAATAATTATTAATAACACAAATGCCTATCACCTAATGACCCAGGGCGCTTACTGGCTACTCTGTAAAATGAATAATTATAAATAACACAAGCGCCTATTACCTTATAACCTGGGGCGCTTACTAACCACTCCGTTAAAAAAATAATTATTAATAACACAAGTGCCTATCACCTAATGACACGGGGTTCTTATTGGCCACTCTGTTAGATAAATAATTATTAATAATACAAGCGCCCATCACCCGATAACCCAGGGCACTAACTGGCCACTATGTTAAATAAATAATTATTAATTAAACAAGTGCCTATCACCTAATCTCACAAGGCGCTTACTGGCTACTCTGAAAAATAAATAATTATTAATAACACAAGCGTCTATCACCTCATAATCCGAGGCGTTTACTGACCACTCTGTAGAATAAATAATTATTTATAACACAAGCGCCCATCACCCAATGACCCGGTGCGCTAACTGGCCACTCTGTAAAATAAATAATTATTAATAACATAAACGCCTATCACCTCATGACCCAGGGCTCTTACTAGCCACTCTATTACATAAATAATCATTTATAACACAAGCTCCTATCACCGAATGACCTGGAGCGCTTACTGGCCACTCCGTTAAAAAAATAATTATTAATAACACAAGCGCCTATCACCCAATAACCCAAAGGCGCTTACTGGTTACTTTGTTAAATAAATAGTTATTAATAACACAAGTGCCTATCACCTAATGACACGGGGCGCTTACTGGCCACTCTGTTAAATAAATAATTATTAATAATACAAGCGCCCATCACCCGATAACCCAGGGCACTTACTGGCCACTATGTTAAATAAATAATTATTAATTAAACAAGTGCCTATCACCTAATGTCACAAGGCACTAACTGGCTACTCTGAAAAATAAATAATTATTAATAACACAAGCGCCTATCACCTTATGACCTAGGGCGCTTACTGGCCACTCTGTTAAATAAATAATTATAAATAACACAAGTGATTATCACCTAATGACACGGAGCGCTTACTGGCCACTCTGTAAAACAAATAATTATTAATAATACAAGCGCCTATCACCTCATGACCCGGGGCTTTTACTGGCTACTCTGTTAAATGAATAATTATAAATAACTTAAGCGCCTATCACCCAATGACCCGGGGCGCTTACTGGCCACTCTGTAGAATAAGTAATTATTTATAATACAAGCGCCTATCACCTAATGACACGGGGCGCTTACTGGCCACTCTCTAGAGCGAATAATTATTAATAACTCAAGCGCCTATCACCTCATGACGCAGGGCTCTTACTGGCTACTCAGTTAAATGAATAATTATAAATAACTTAAGCGCCTATCACCCAATGACCCGGGGCGCTTACTGGCCACTCTGTAGAATAAATAATTATTTATAATACAAGCGCCGATCACCTAATGACTTGGGGCGCTTACTGGCCACTCTGTAAAATATATAATTATTAATTACATAAGTGCCTATCACCTTATGACCCGGGGCGCTGACTGGCCACTCTGTTACATAAATAATTATTAATAATACAAGCGCCCATCACCCGATAACCCAGGGCACTTACTGGCCACTATGTTAAATAAATATTTAATTATTACACAAGTGCCTATCACCTAATGACACGGGGCGCTTACTGGCCGCTCTCTAAAATGAATAATTATGAATAACACAAGCGGTTATCACCTTATGACCCAGGGCGCTTACTGGCTACTCTGTAAAATGAATAATTATAAATAACACAAGCGCCTATTACCTTATAACCTGGGGCGCTTACTAACCACTCCGTTAAAAAAATAATTATTAATAACACAAGTGCCTATCACCTAATGACACGGGGTCCTTATTGGCCACTCTGTTAGATAAATAATTATTAATAATACAAGCGCTCATCACCCGATAACCCAGGGCACTTACTGGCCACTATGTTAAATAAATAATTATTAATTAAACAAGTGCCTATCACCTAATCTCACAAGGCGCTTACTGGCTACTTTGAAAAATAAATAATTATTAATAACACAAGCGTCTATCACCTAATGACACGGGGAGCTTATTGGCCACTATGTTAAATAAATAATTATTAATTAAACAAGTGCCTATCACCTAATCTCACAAGGCGCTTACTGGCTACTCTGAAAAATAAATAATTATTAATAACCCAAGCGTCTATCACCTCATATTCCGAGGTCTTTACTGACCACTCTGTAGAATAAATAATTATTTATAACACAAGCGCCCATCACCCAATGACCCGGTGCGCTAACTGGCCACTCTGTAAAATAAATAATTATTAATAACATAAACGCCTATCACCTCATGACCTAGGGCTCTTACTAGCCACTCTATTACATAAATAATCATTTATAACACAAGCTTCTATCACCGAATGACCTGGAGCGCTTACTGGCCACTCCGTTGAAAAAATAATTATTAGCAACACAAGCGCCTATCACCCAATAACCCAAAGGCGCTTACTGGTTACTTTGTTAAATAAATAGTTATTAATAACACAAGTGCCTATCACCTAATGACACGGGGCGCTTACTGGCCACTCTGTTAAATAAATAATTATTAATAATACAAGCGCCCATCACCCGATAACCCAGGGCACTTACTGGCCACTATGTTAAATAAATAATTATTAATTAAACAAGTGCCTATCACCTAATGTCACAAGGCACTAACTGGCTACTCTGAAAAATAAATAATTATTAATAACACAAGCGCCTATCACCTTATGACCCAGGGCGCTTACTGGCCACTCTGTTGAAAAAATAATTGTTACTCACAACAGCGCCTATCACCCGATGACCCAGGACACTTACTAACTACTCTGTTGAATAAATAATTATTAATAACACAAGCCTCTATCACCTCATAACCCGAAGCGCTTACTGGGCACTCTGTTGAATAAATAATTATTAATAACACAAGCGCCTATCACCCAATAACCCAGGGCGCTTACTGGCCACCCTGTTAAATAAATAATTATAAATAACACAAGTGATTATTACCCGATGACACGGAGCTTTTTCTGGTCACTCTGTAAAACAAATAATTATTAATAACACAAGCGAATATCACCTCATGACCCGGGGCTCTTACTGGCTATTCTGTTAAAAATGAAATATTAATAATAACACAAGCCCCTATCACCTCATGACACGAAGCGCTTTCTGGCCACTTTGTAAAACGAATAATTATGAATAACACAAGCGCCTATTACCCAATAACTTGGGGCGCTTCCTAGCCACTCCGTTAAAAAAATAATTATTAATAACACAAATGCCTATCACCTAATGACCCAGGGCGCTTACTGGCTACTCTGTAAAATGAATAATTATAAATAACACAAGCGCCTATTACCTTATAACCTGGGGCGCTTACTAACCACTCCGTTAAAAAAATAATTATTAATAACACAAGTGCCTATCACCTAATGACACGGGGTCCTTATTGGCCACTCTGTTAGATAAATAATTATTAATAATACAAGCGCCCATCACCCGATAACCCAGGGCACTAACTGGCCACTATGTTAAATAAATAATTATTAATTAAACAAGTGCCTATCACCTAATCTCACAAGGCGCTTACTGGCTACTCTGAAAAATAAATAATTATTAATAACAGAAGCGTCTATCACCTCATAACCCGAGGCGTTTACTGACCACTCTGTAGAATAAATAATTATTTATAACACAAGCGCCCATCACCCAATGACCCGATGCGCTAACTGGCCACTCTGTAAAAAAAATAATTATTAATAACATAAGTTCCTATCACCTTATGACCCGGAGCACTTACTAGCCACTCTATTACATGAATAATCATTTATCACACAAGCTCCTATCACCGAATGACCCGGGGCACTTACTGGCCACTCTGTTAAATAAATAATTAATCATTACACAAGCAATTATCACCCAATGACCTAAAGGCGCTTACTGGCCACTCTGTTGAATAAATAATTATTAATAACACAAGTTCCTATCACCTAATGACACGGAGCGCTTACTGGCCACTCTGTTAAATAAATAATTATTAATAACACAAGCGCCTATCACCCGATAACCCAGGGAACTTACAGGCCACTCTGTTAATTAAATAATGAATGATAACACAAGCGCCTATCACCCAATGACCCAGAGGCGCTTACTGGTTACTTTGTTAAATAAATAGTTATTAATAACACAAGTGCCTATCACCTAATGACACGGGGCGCTTACTGGCCACTCTGTTAAATAAATAATTATTAATAATACAAGCGCCCATCACCCGATAACCCAGGGCACTTACTGGCCACTATAATAAATAAATAATTATCAATTAAACAAGTGCCTATCACCTAATGTCACAAGGCACTAACTGGCTACTCTGAAAAATAAATAATTATTAATAACACAAGCGCCTATCACCTTATGACCCAGGGCGCTTACTGGCCACTCTGTTGAAAAAATAATTGTTACTCACAACAGCGCCTATCACCCGATGACCCAGGACACTTACTAACTACTCTGTTGAATAAATAATTATTAATAACACAAGCCTCTATCACCTCCTAACCCGAAGCGCTTACTGGGCACTCTGTTGAATAAATAATTATTAATAACACAAGCGCCTATCACCCAATAACCCAGGGCGCTTACTGGCCACCCTGTTAAATAAATAATTATAAATAACACAAGTGATTATTACCCGATGACACGGAGCTTTTTCTGGTCACTCTGTAAAACAAATAATTATTAATAACACAAGCGAATATCACCTCATGACCCGGGGCTCTTACTGGCTATTCTGTTAAAAATGAATTATTAATAATAACACAAGCCCCTATCACCTGATGACACGAAGCGCTTTCTGGCCACTCTGTAAAACGAATAATTATAAATAACACAAGCGCCTATTACCCAATAACCTGGGGCGCTTCCTAGCCACTCCGTTAAAAAAATAATTATTAATAACACAAATGCCTATCACCTAATGACCCAGGGCGCTTACTGGCTACTCTGTAAAATGAATAATTATAAATAACACAAGCGCCTATTACCTTATAACCTGGGGCGCTTACTAACCACTCCGTTAAAAAAATAATTATTAATAACACAAGTGCCTATCACCTAATGACACGGGGTCCTTATTGGCCACTCTGTTAGATAAATAATTATTAATAATACAAGCGCCCATCACCCGATAACCCAGGGCACTAACTGGCCACTATGTTAAATAAATAATTATTAATTAAACAAGTGCCTATCACCTAATCTCACAAGGCGCTTACTGGCTACTCTGAAAAATAAATAATTATTAATAACACAAGCGTCTATCACCTCATAACCCGAGGCGTTTACTGACCACTCTGTAGAATAAATAATTATTTATAACACAAGCGCCCATCACCCAATGACCCGATGCGCTAACCGGCCACTCTGTAAAAAAAATAATTATTAATAACATAAGTTCCTATCACCTTATGACCCGGGGCACTTACTAGCCACTCTATTACATGAATAATCATTTATCACACAAGCTCCTATCACCGAATGACCCGGGGCACTTACTGGCCACTCTGTTAAATAAATAATTAATCATTACACAAGCAATTATCACCCAATGACCTAAAGGCGCTTACTGGCCACTCTGTTGAATAAATAATTATTAATAACACAAGTTCCTATTACCTAATGACACGGAGCGCTTACTGGCCACTCTGTTAAATAAACAATTATTAATAACACAAGCGCCTATCACCCGATAACCCAGGGAACTTACAGGCCACTCTGTTAATTAAATAATGAATAATAACACAAGCGCCTATCACCCAATGACCCAGAGGCGCTTACTGGTTACTTTGTTAAATAAATAGTTATTAATAACACAAGTGCCTATCACCTAATGACACGGGGCGCTTACTGGCCACTCTGTTAAATAAATAATTATTAATAATACAAGCGCCCATCACCCGATAACCCAGGGCACTTACTGGCCACTATAATAAATAAATAATTATCAATTAAACAAGTGCCTATCACCTAATGTCACAAGGCACTAACTGGCTACTCTGAAAAATAAATAATTATTAATAACACAAGCGTCTATCACCTAATGACACGGGGAGCTTATTGGCCACTATGTTAAATAAATAATTATTAATTAAACAAGTGCCTATCACCTAATCTCACAAGGCGCTTACTGGCTACTCTGAAAAATAAATAATTATTAATAACCCAAGCGTCTATCACCTCATATTCCGAGGTCTTTACTGACCACTCTGTAGAATAAATAATTATTTATAACACAAGCGCCCATCACCCAATGACCCGGTGCGCTAACTGGCCACTCTGTAAAATAAATAATTATTAATAACATAAACGCCTATCACCTCATGACCCAGGGCTCTTACTAGCCACTCTATTACATAAATAATCATTTATAACACAAGCTCCTATCACCGAATGACCTGGAGCGCTTACTGGCCACTCCGTTAAAAAAATAATTATTAATAACACGAGCGCCTATCACCCAATAACCCAAAGGCGCTTACTGGTTACTTTGTTAAATAAATAGTTATTAATAACACAAGTGCCTATCACCTAATGACACGGGGCGCTTACTGGCCACTCTGTTAAATAAATAATTATTAATAATACAAGCGCCCATCACCCAATAACCCAGGGCACTTACTGGCCACTATGTTAAATAAATAATTATTAATTAAACAAGTGCCTATCACCTAATGTCACAAGGCACTAACTGGCTACTCTGAAAAATAAATAATTATTAATAACACAAGCGCCTATCACCTTATGACCTAGGGCGCTTACTGGCCACTCTGTTAAAAAAATAATTGTTACTAACAACAGCGCCTATCACCCAATAACCCAGGGCGCTTACTGGCCACTCTGTTAAATAAATAATTATAAATAACACAAGTGATTATCACCTAATGACACGGAGCGCTTTCTGGCCACTCTGTAAAACAAATAATTATTAATAATACAAGCGCCTATCACCTCATGACCCGGGGCTTTTACTGGCTACTCTGTTAAATGAATAATTATAAATAACTTAAGCGCCTATCACCCAATGACCCGGGGCGCTTACTGGCCACTCTGTAGAATAAGTAATTATTTATAATACAAGCGCCTATCACCTAATGACTCGGGGCGCTTACTGGCCACTCTGAAAAATATATAATTATTAATTACTTAAGTGCCTATCACCTTATGATCCGGGGTGCTGACTGGCCACTCTGTTACATAAATAATTATTAATAATACAAGCGCCCATCACCCGATAACCCAGTGCACTTACTGGCCACTATGTTAAATAAATATTCAATTATTACACAAGTGCCTATCACCTTATGACACGGGGCGCTTACTGGCCACTCTCTAGAGCGAATAATTATTAATAACTCAAGCGCCTATCACCTCATGACGCAGGGCTCTTACTGGCTACTCAGTTAAATGAATAATTATAAATAACTTAAGCGCCTATCACCCAATGACCCGGGGCGCTTACTGGCCACTCTGTAGAATAAATAATTATTTATAATACAAGCGCCGATCACCTAATGACTTGGGGCGCTTACTGGCCACTCTGTAAAATATATAATTATTAATTACATAAGTGCCTATCACCTTATGACCCGGGGCGCTGACTGGCCCCTCTGTTACATAAATAATCATTAATAATACAAGCGCCCATCACCCGATAACCCAGGGCACTTACTGGCCACTATGTTAAATAAATATTTAATTATTACACAAGTGCCTATCACCTAATGACACGGGGCGCTTACTGGCCGCTCTCTAAAATGAATAATTATGAATAACACCAGCGGTTATCACCTTATGACCCAGGGCGCTTACTGGCTACTCTGTAAAATGAATAATTATAAATAACACAAGCGCCTATTACCTTATAACCTGGGGCGCTTACTAACCACTCCGTTAAAAAAATAATTTTTAATAACACAAGTGGCTATCACCTAATGACACGGGGTCCTTATTGGCCACTCTGTTAGATAAATAATTATTAATAATACAAGCGCCCATCACCCGATAACCCAGGGCACTTACTGGCCACTATGTTAAATAAATAATTATTAATTAAACAAGTGCCTATCACCTAATCTCACAAGGCGCTTACTGGCTACTTTGAAAAATAAATAATTATTAATAACACAAGCGCCTATCACCCAATAACCCAGGGCGCTTACTGGCCACCCTGTTAAATAAATAATTATAAATAACACAAGTGATTATTACCCGATGACACGGAGCTTTTTCTGGTCACTCTGTAAAACAAATAATTATTAATAACACAAGCGAATATCACCTCATGACCCGGGGCTCTTACTGGCTATTCTGTTAAAAATGAATTATTAATAATAACACAAGCCCCTATCACCTTATGACACGAAGCGCTTTCTGGCCACTCTATAAAACGAATAATTATAAATAACACAAGCGCCTATTACCCAATAACCTGGGGCGCTTCCTAGCCACTCCGTTAAAAAAATAATTATTAATAACACAAATGCCTATCACCTAATGACCCAGGGCGCTTACTGGCTACTCTGTAAAATGAATAATTATAAATAACACAAGCGCCTATTACCTTATAACCTGGGGCGCTTACTAACCACTCCGTTAAAAAAATAATTATTAATAACACAAGTGCCTATCACCTAATGACACGGGGTCCTTATTGGCCACTCTGTAAGATAAATAATTATTAATAATACAAGCTCCCATCACCCGATAACCCAGGGCACTAACTGGCCACTATGTTAAATAAATAATTATTAATTAAACAAGTGCCTATCACCTTATCTCACAAGGCGCTTACTGGCTACTCTGAAAAATAAATAATTATTAATAACACAAGCGTCTATCACCTCATAACCCGAGGCGTTTACTGACCACTCTGTAGAATAAATAATTATTTATAACACAAGCGCCCATCACCCAATGACCCGATGCGCTAACTGGCCACTCTGTAAAAAAAATAATTATTAATAACATAAGTTCCTATCACCTTATGACCCGGGGCACTTACTAGCCACTCTATTACATGAATAATCATTTATCACACAAGCTCCTATCACCGAATGACCCGGGGCACTTACTGGCCACTCTGTTAAATAAATAATTAATCATTACACAAGCAATTATCACCCAATGACCTAAAGGCGCTTACTGGCCACTCTGTTGAATAAATAATTATTAATAACACAAGTTCCTATCACCTAATGACACGGAGCGCTTACTGGCCACTCTGTTAAATAAATAATTATTAATAACACAAGCGCCTATCACCCGATAACCCAGGGAACTTACAGGCCACTCTGTTAATTAAATAATGAATAATAACACAAGCGCCTATCACCCAATGACCCAGAGGCGCTTACTGGTTACTTTGTTAAATAAATAGTTATTAATAACACAAGTGCCTATCACCTAATGACACGGGGCGCTTACTGGCCACTCTGTTAAATAAATAATTATTAATAATACAAGCGCCCATCACCCGATAACCCAGGGCACTTACTGGCCACTATAATAAATAAATAATTATCAATTAAACAAGTGCCTATCACCTAATGTCACAAGGCACTAACTGGCTACTCTGAAAAATAAATAATTATTAATAACACAAGCGCCTATCACCTTATGACCTAGGGCGCTTACTGGCCACTCTGTTAAAAAAATAATTGTTACTAACAACAGCGCCTATCACCCGAAGACCCAGGACACTTACTAACTACTCTGTTGAATAAATAATTATTAATAACACAAGCCTCTATCACCTCATAACCCGAGGCGCTTACTGGCCACTCTGTTGAATAAATAATTAATAATAACACAAGCGCCTATCACCCAATAACCCAGGGCACTTACTGGCCACCCTGTTAAATAAATAATTATAAATAACACAAGTGATTATTTCCTAATGACACGGAGCGCTTTCTGGCCACTCTGTAAAACAAATAATTATTAATAACACAAGCGCCTATCACCTCATGACCCAGGGCTCTTACTGGCTACTCTGTTAAATGAATAATTATAAATAACTTAAGCGCCTATTACCCAATGACCCGGGGCGCGTACTGGCCACTCTGTAGAATAAATAATTATTTATAATACAAGCGCCTATCACGTAATGACTCGGGGCGCTTACTGGCCACTCTGTAAAATATATAATTATTAATTACTTAAGTGCCTATCACCTTATGACCCGGGGTGCTGACTGGCCACTCTGTTACATAAATAATTTTTAATAATACAAGCGCCCATCACCCGATAACCCAGGGCACTTACTGGCCACTATGTTAAATAAATATTCAATTATTACACAAGTGCCTATCACCTAATGACACGGGGCGCTTACTGGCCACTCTGTAGAACGAATAATTATTAATAACTCAAGCGCCTATCACTTCATGACGCAGGGCTTTTACTGGCTACTCTGTTAAATGAATAATTATAAATAACTTAAGCGCCTATCACCCAATGACCCTGGGCGCTTACTGGCCACTCTGTAGAATAAATAATTATTTATAATACAAGCGCCTATCACCTAATGACTCGGGGCGCTTACTGGCCACTCTGTAAAATATATAATTATTAATTACATAAGTGCCTATCACCTTATGACCCGGGGCGCTGACTGGCCACTCTGTTACATAAATAATTATTAATAATACAAGCGCCCATCACCCGATAACCCAGGGCACTTACTGGCCACTATGTTAAATAAATATTCAATTATTACACAAGTGCCTATCACCTAATGACACGGGGCGCTTACTGGCCACTCTCTAAAATGAATAATTATGCATAACACAAGCGGTTATCACCTTATGACCCAGGGCGCTTACTGGCTACTCTGTAAAATGAATAATTATAAATAACACAAGCGCCTATCACCCAATAACCTGGGGCGCTTCCTAGCTACTCCGTTAAAAAAATAATTATTAATAACACAAGTGCCTATCACCTAATGACACGGGGCGCTTATTGGCCACTATGTTAAATAAATAATTATTAATTAAACAAGTGCCTATCACCTAATCTAACAAGGCGCTTACTGGCTACTCTGAAAAATAAATAATTATTAATAACCCAAGCGTCTATCACCTCATATTCCGAGGTGTTTACTGACCACTCTGTAGAATAAATAATTATTTATAAAACAAGCGCCCATCACCCAATGACCCGGGGCGCGTACTGGCCACTCTGTAGAATAAATAATTATTTATAATACAAGCGCCTATCACGTAATGACTCGGGGCGCTTACTGGCCACTCTGTAAAATATATAATTATTAATTACTTAAGTGCCTATCACCTTATGACCCGGGGTGCTGACTGGCCACTCTGTTACATAAATAATTTTTAATAATACAAGCGCCCATCACCCGATAACCCAGGGCACTTACTGGCCACTATGTTAAATAAATATTCAATTATTACACAAGTGCCTATCACCGAATGACCTGGAGCGCTTACTGGCCACTCCGTTAAAAAAATAATTATTAATAACACAAGCGCCTATCACCTCATGACCCGGGGCTCTTACTGGCTACTCTGTTAAATGAATAATTATAAATAACTTAAGCGCCTATTACCCAATGACCCGGGGCGCGTACTGGCCACTCTGTAGAATAAATAATTATTTATAATACAAGCGCCTATCACGTAATGACTCGGGGCGCTTACTGGCCACTCTGTAAAATATATAATTATTAATTACTTAAGTGCCTATCACCTTATGACCCGAAGTGCTGACTGGCCACTCTGTTACATAAATAATTATGAATAATACAAGCGCCCATCACCCGATAACCCAGGGCACTTACTGGCCACTATGTTAAATAAATATTCAATTATTACACAAGTGCCTATCACCTAATCTCACAAGGCGCTTACTGGCTACTCTGAAAAATAAAAAATTATTAATAACCCAAGCGTCTATCACCTCATATTCCGAGGTCTTTACTGACCACTCTGTAGAATAAATAATTATTTATAACACAAGCGCCCATCACCCAATGACCCGGTGCGCTAACTGGCCACTCTGTAAAATAAATAATCATTAATAACAAAAACGCCTATCACCTCATGACCCAGGGCTCTTACTAGCCACTCTATTACATAAATAATCATTTATAACACAAGCTCCTATCACCGAATGACCTGGAGCGCTTACTGGCCACTCCGTTAAAAAAATAATTATTAATAACACAAGCGCCTATCACCCAATAACCGAGGGCACTTACTGGCCACTATGTTAAATAAATAATTATTAATTAAACAAGTGCCTATCACCTAATGTCACAAGGCACTAACTGGCTACTCTGAAAAATAAATAATTATTAATAACACAAGCGCCTATCACCTTATGACCCAGGGCGCTTACTGGCCACTCTGTTGAAAAAATAATTGTTACTAACAACAGCGCCTATCACCCGATGACCCAGGACACTTACTAACTACTCTGTTGAATAAATAATTATTAATAACACAAGCCTCTATCACCTCATAACCCGAAGCGCTTACTGGGCACTCTGTTAAATAAATAATTATTAATAACACAAGCGCCTATCACCCAATAACCCAGGGCGCTTACTGGCCACCCTGTTAAATAAATAATTATAAATAACACAAGTGATTATTACCCGATGACACGGAGCTTTTTCTGGTCACTCTGTAAAACAAATAATTATTAATAACACAAGCGAATATCACCTCATGACCCGGGGCTCTTACTGGCTATTCTGTTAAAAATGAATAATTAATAATAACACAAGCCCCTATCACCTCATGACCATGGGCGATTACTGGCCACTATGTAAAATAAATAATTATTAATTACACAAGTGATTAACACCTCATGACACGAAACGCTTTCTGGCCACTCTGTAAAACGAATAATTATTAATAACACAAGCGCCTATTACCTCATGACCCGGGGCTCTTACTGGCTACTGTGTTAAATGAATAATTATAAATAACTTAAGCGCCTATCACCCAATGACCCGGGGCGCTTACTGGCCACTCTGTAGAATAAATAATTATTTATAATACAAGCGCCTATCACCTAATGACTCGGGGCGCTTACTGGCCACTCTGTCAAATATATAATTATTAATTACATAAGTGCCTATCACCTTATGACCCGGGGCGCTGACTGGCCACTCTGATACATAAATAATTATTAATAATACAAGCGCCCATCACCCGATAACCCAGGGCACTTACTGGCCACTATGTAAAATAAATATTCAATTATTACACAAGTGCCTATCACCTAATGACACGGGGCGCTTACTGGCCACTCTCTAAAATGAATAATTATGAATAACACAAGCGCCTATCACCCGATGACACAGGACACTTACTAACTACTCTGTTTAATAAATAATTATTAATAACACAAGCGCCTATCACTCAATAACCCAGGGCGCTTACTGGCCACCCTGTTAAATAAATAATTATAAATAACACAAGTGATTATCACCTAATGACACGGAGCGCTTTCTGGCCACTCTGTAAAACAAATAATTATTAATAACACAAGCGCCTATCACCCGATAACCCGGGGCACTTACTGGCCAATCTGTTAAATAAATAATTATTAATTACACAAGTAATTATCACCTAATGACCCGAAGGCGCTTACTGGCCACTCTGTTAAATAAATAATTATTAATAACACAAGTTCCTATCACCTAATGACCCGGAGCGCTTACTGGCCACTCTGTTAAATAAATAATTATAAATAACACAAGTGATTATCACCTAATGACACGGGGCGCTTATTGGCCACTTTGTTAAATAAATAATTATTCATAATACAAGCGCCTATCACCCGATAACCCAGGGCACTTACTGGCCACTATGTTAAATAAATAATTATTAATTAAACAAGTGCCTCTCACCTAATCTCACAAGGCGCTTACTGGCTACTCTGAAAAATAAATAATTATTAATAACACAAGCGTCTATCACCTCATATCCCGAGGCGATTACTGACCACTCTGTAGAATAAATAATTATTTATAACACAAGCGCCCATCACCCAATGACCCGGTGCGCTAACTGGCCACTCTGTAAAAAAAATAATTATTAGTAACATAAGTGCCTATCACCTCATGACCCGGGGCACTTACTAGCCACTCTATTAAATAAATAATCATTTATAACACAAGCTTCTATCACCGAATGACCTGGAGCGCTTACTGGCCACTATGTAAAATGAGTAATTATTAATAACAAAAGCGCCTATCTCCTCAAGACCCAGGGCGCTTACTGGCTACTCTGTAAAATGAATTATTATTAATAACACAAGCGCCTATCACCCAATAACCTGGGGAGCTTACTAGCTACTCCATGAAATAAATAATTATTAATAACACAAGCGCCTATCACCCGATAACCCGGAGCACTTACTTGCCACTCTGTTAAATAAATAATTAATCATTACACAAGCAATTATCACCCAATGACCCAAAGGCGCTTACTGGCCACTCTGTTAAATAAATAATTATTAATAACACAAGTTCCTATCACCTAATGACACGGAGCGTTTACTGATGGCCACTCTGTTAAATAAATAATTATTAATAACACAAGCGCCTATCACCCGATAACCCAGGGAACTTACTGACCACTCTGTTAATTAAATAATGAATAATAACACAAGCGCCTATCACCCAATGACCCAAAGGCGTTTGTAAATTGTTACTAACAACAGCGCCTATCACCCGATGACCCAGGACACTTACTAACTACTCTGTTTAATAAATAATTATTAATAACACAAGCGCCTATCACTCAATAACCCAGGGCGCTTACTCGCCACCCTGTTAAATAAATAATTATAAATAACACAAGTGATTATCACCTAATGACACGGAGCGCTTTCTGGCCACTCTGTAAAACAAATAATTATTAATAACACAAGCGCCTATCACCCGATAACCCGGGGCACTTTCTGGCCAATCTGTTAAATAAATAATTATTAATTACACAAGTAATTATCACCTAATGACCCGAAGGCGCTTACTGGCCACTCTGTTGAATAAATAATTATTACTAACACAAGTTCCTATCACCTAATGACACGGAGCGCTTACTGGCCACTCTGTTAAATAAATAATTATAAATAACACAAGTGATTATCACCTAATGACACGGAGCGCTTTCTGGCCACTCTGTAAAACAAATAATTATTAATAACACAAGCGCCTATCACCCCATGACCTGGGGCTCTTACTGGCTACTCTGTTAAAAATGAATAATTAATAATAACACAAGCGCCTATCACCTCATGACCCTGGGCGCTTCCTGGCCACTCTGTAAAACAAATAATTATTAATAACACAAGCGCCTATCAATCGATAACCCGGGGCACTTACTGGCCAATCTGTTAAATAAATAATAATTAATTACACAAGTAATTATCACCTTATGACCCGAAGGCACTTACTGGCCACTCTGTTAAATAAATAATTATTAATATCACAAGTTCCTATTACCTAATGAAACGGAGCGCTTACTGGCCACTCTATTAAATAAATAATTATTCATAACACAAGCGCCTATAACCCGATAACTTGGGGAACTTACTGGCCACTCTGTTAAATAAATAATTATTAATATCACAAGTTCCTATTACCTAATGAAACGGAGCGCTTTTTGGCCACTCTGTTAAATAAATAATTATTAATAATACAAGCGCCCATCACCCGATAACCCAGGGCACTTACTGGCCACTATGTTAAATAAATAATTATTAATTAAACAAGTGCCTATCACCTAATGTCACAAGGCACTAACTGGCTACTCTGAAAAATAAATAATTATTAATAACACAAGCGCCTATCACCTTATGACCTAGGGCGCTTACTGGCCACTCTGTTAAAAAAATAATTGTTACTAACAACAGCGCCTATCACCCGAAGACCCAGGACACTTACTAACTACTCTGTTGAATAAATAATTATTAATAACACAAGCCTCTATCACCTCATAACCCGAGGCGCTTACTGGTTACTCTGTTGAATAAATAATTAATAATAACACAAGCGCCTATCACCCAATAACCCAGGGCGCTTACTGGCCACCCTGTTAAATAAATAATTATAAATAACACAAGCAATTATCACCCAATGACCCAAAGTCGCTTACTGGCTACTCTGTTAAATATATAATTATTAATAACACAAGTTCCTATCACCTAATGACACGGAGCGCTTACTGGCCACTCTGTTAAATAAATAATTATTAATAACACAAGCGCCTATCACCCGATAACCAAGGGAACTTACTGGCCACTCTGTTAATTAAATAATGAATATTAATACAAGCGCCTATCACCCAATGACCCAAAGGCGTTTGTAAATTGTTACTAACAACAGCGCCTATCACCCGATGACCCAGAACACTTACTAACTACTCTGTTGAATAAATAATTATTAATAACACAAGCGCCTATCATCCAATAATCCAGGGCGCATACTGGCCACCCTGTTAAATAAATAATTATAAATAACACAAGTAATTATCACCTATTGACACGGAGCGCTTTCTGGCCACTCTGTAAAACAAATAATTATTAATAACACAAGCGCCTATCGACCGATAACCCGGGGCACTTACTGGCCACTCCGTTAAAAAAATAATTATTAATAACTTAAGTGCCTATCACCCAATAACACGGGGCGCTTACTGGCCACTCTGTTAAATAAATAATTATTAATAATACAAGCGCCCATCACCCGATAACCCAGGGCGCTTACTGGCTACTCTGTAAAATGAATAATTATAAATAACCCAAGCGCCTATCACCCAATAACCTGGGGCGCTTACTAGCCACTCCGTTAAAAAAATAATTATTTATAACTTAAGTGCCTATCACCTAATGAAACGGGGCGCTTACTGGCCACTCTGTTAAATAAATAATTATTGATAATACAAGCGCCCATCACCCGATAACCCGGGGAACTTACTGGCCACTCTGTTAAATAAATAATGAATAATAACACAAGCGCCTATCACCCAATGACCCAAAGGCGCTTACTGGCCATTTTGTTAAATAAATAGTTATTAATAAATCAAGTTTCTATAACCTAATAACACGGGGCGCTTACTGGCCACTCTGTTAAATAAATAATTATTAATAACACAAGCGAATATCACCTCATGACCCGGGGCTCTTACTGGCTATTCTGTTAAAAATGAATTATTAATAATAACACAAGCCCCTATCACCTCATGACCATGGGCGCTTACTGGCCACTATGTAAAATAAATAATTATTAATTACACAAGTGATTAACACCTTATGACACGAAGCGCTTTCTGGCCACTCTGTAAAACGAATAATTATAAATAACACAAGCGCCTATTACCCAATAACCTGGGGCGCTTCCTAGCCACTCCGTTAAAAAAATAATTATTAATAACACAAATGCCTATCACCTAATGACCCAGGGCGCTTACTGGCTACTCTGTAAAATGAATAATTATAAATAACACAAGCGCCTATTACCTTATAACCTGGGGCGCTTACTAACCACTCCGTTAAAAAAATAATTATTAATAACACAAGTGCCTATCACCTAATGACACGGGGTCCTTATTGGCCACTCTGTTAGATAAATAATTATTAATAATACAAGCGCCCATCACCCGATAACCCAGGGCACTAACTGGCCACTATGTTAAATAAATAATTATTAATTAAACAAGTGCCTATCACCTAATTTCACAAGGCGCTTACTGGCTACTCTGAAAAATAAATAATTATTAATAACACAAGCGTCTATCACCTCATAACCCGAGGCGTTTACTGACCACTCTGTAGAATAAATAATTATTTATAACACAAGCGCCCATCACCCAATGACCCGATGCGCTAACTGGCCACTCTGTAAAAAAAATAATTATTAATAACATAAGTTCCTATCACCTTATGACCCGGGGCACTCACTAGCCACTCTATTACATGAATAATCATTTATCACACAAGCTCCTATCACCGAATGACCCGGGGCACTTACTGGCCACTCTGTTAAATAAATAATTAATCATTACACAAGCAATTATCACCCAATGACCTGAAGGCGCTTACTGGCCACTCTGTTGAATAAATAATTATTAATAACACAAGTTCCTATCACCTAATGACACGGAGCGCTTACTGGCCACGCTGTTAAATAAATAATTATTAATAACACAAGCGCCTATCACCCGATAACCCAGGGAACTCACAGGCCACTCTGTTAATTAAATAATGAATAATAACACAAGCGCCTATTACCCAATGACCCAGAGGCGCTTACTGGTTACTTTGTTAAATAAATAGTTATTAATAACACAAGTGCCTATCACCTAATGACACGGGGCGCTTACTGGCCACTCTGTTAAATAAATAATTATTAATAATACAAGCGCCCATCACCCGATAACCCAGGGCACTTACTGGCCACTATAATAAATAAATAATTATCAATTAAACAAGTGCCTATCACCTAATGTCACAAGGCACTAACTGGCTACTCTGAAAAATAAATAATTATTAATAACACAAGCGCCTATCACCTTATGACCTAGGGCGCTTACTGGCCACTCTGTTAAAAAAATAATTGTTACTAACATCAGCGCCTATCACCCGAAGACCCAGGACACTTACTAACTACTCTGTTGAATAAATAATTATTAATAACACAAGCCTTTATCACCTCATGACCCAGGGCTCTTACTGGCTACTCTGTTAAATAAATAATTATAAATAACTTAAGCGCCTATTACCCAATGACCCGGGGCGCGTACTGGCCACTCTGTAGAATAAATAATTATTTATAATACAAGCGCCTATCACGTAATGACTCGGGGCGCTTACTGGCCACTCTGTAAAATATATAATTATTAATTACTTAAGTGCCTATCACCTTATGACCCGGGATGCTGACTGGCCACTCTGTTACATAAATAATTTTCAATAATACAAGCGCCCATCACCCGATAACCCAGGGCACTTACTGGCCACTATGTTAAATAAATATTCAATTATTCCACAAGTGCCTTTTACCTAATGACACGGGGCGCTTACTGGCCACTCTGTAGAACGAATAATTATTAATAACTCAAGCGCCTATCACTTCATGACGCAGGGCTCTTACTGGCTACTCTGTTAAATGAATAATTATAAATAACTTAAGCGCCTATTACCCAATGACCCGGGGCGCGTACTGGCCACTCTGTAGAATAAATAATTATTTATAATACAAGCGCCTATCACGTAATGACTCGGGGCGCTTACTGGCCACTCTGTAAAATATATAATTATTAATTACTTAAGTGCCTATCACCTTATGACCCGGGGTGCTGACTGGCCACTCTGTTACATAAATAATTTTTAATAATACAAGCGCCCATCACCCGATAACCCAGGGCACTTACTGGCCACTATGTTAAATAAATATTCAATTATTACACAAGTGCCTATCACCTAATGACACGGAGCGCTTTCTGGCCACTCTGTAAAACAAATAATTATTAATAACACAAGCGCCTATCACCTCATGACCCAGGGCTCTTACTGGCTACTCTGTTAAATGAATAATTATAAATAACTTAAGCGCCTATCACCCAATAACCTGGGGCGCTTCCTAGCTACTCCGTAAAAAAAATAATTATTAATAACACAAGTGCTTATCACTTAATGACACGGGGCGCTTATTGGCCACTATGTTAAATAAATAATTATTAATTAAACAAGTGCCTATCACCTAATCTCACAAGGCGCTTACTGGCTACTCTGAAAAATAAATAATTATTAATAACCCAAGCGTCTATCACCTCATATTCCGAGGTGTTTACTGACCACTCTGTAGAATAAATAATTATTTATAACACAAGCGCCCATCACCCAATGACCCGGTGCGCTAACTGGCCACTCTGTAAAAAAAATAATTATTAATAACATAAACGCCTATCACCTCATGACCCGGGGCTCTTACTAGCCACTCTATTACATAAATAATCATTTATAACACAAGCTTCTATCACCGAATGACCTGGAGCGCTTACTGGCCACTCCGTTAAAAAAATAATTATTAATAACACAAGCGCCTATCACCTTATGACCCGGGGCTCTTACTGGCTACTCTGTTAAATGAATAATTATAAATAACTTAAGCGCCTATTACCCAATGACCCGGGGCGCGTACTGGCCACTCTGTAGAATAAATAATTATTTATAATACAAGCGCCTATCACGTAATGACTCGGGGCGCTTACTGGCCACTCTGTAAAATATATAATTATTAATTACTTAAGTGCCTATCACCTTATGACCCGGGGTGCTGACTGGCCACTCTGTTACATAAATAATTATGAATAATACAAGCGCCCATCACCCGATAACCCAGGGCACTTACTGGCCACTATGTTAAATAAATATTCAATTATTACACAAGTGCCTATCACCTAATGACACGGGGCGCTTACTGGCCACTCTGTAGAACGAATAATTATGAATAACACAAGCGGTTATCACCTTATGACCCAGGGCGTTCACTGGCTACTCTGTAAAATGAATAATTATAAATAACACAAGCGCCTATTACCCAATAACCTGGGGCGCTTCCTAGCCACTCCGTTAAAAAAATAATTATTAATAACACAAATGCCTATCACCTAATGACACGGGGAGCTTATTGGCCACTATGTTAAATAAATAATTATTAATTAAACAAGTGCCTATCACCTAATCTCACAAGGCGCTTACTGGCTACTCTGAAAAATAAATAATTATTAATAACCCAAGCGTCTATCACCTCATATTCCGAGGTGTTTACTGACCACTCTGTAGAATAAATAATTATTTATAACACAAGCGCCCATCACCCAATGACCCGGGGCGCGTACTGGCCACTCTGTAGAATAAATAATTATTTATAATACAAGCGCCTATCACGTAATGACTCGGGGCGCTTACTGGCCACTCTGTAAAATATATAATTATTAATTACTTAAGTGCCTATCACCTTATGACCCGGGGTGCTGACTGGCCACTCTGTTACATAAATAATTATGAATAATACAAGCGCCCATCACCCGATAACCCAGGGCACTTACTGGCCACTATGTTAAATAAATATTCAATTATTACACAAGTGCCTATCACCTAATGACACGGGGCGCTTACTGGCCACTCTGTAGAACGAATAATTATGAATAACACAAGCGGTTATCACCTTATGACCCAGGGCGTTCACTGGCTACTCTGTAAAATGAATAATTATAAATAACACAAGCGCCTATTACCCAATAACCTGGGGCGCTTCCTAGCCACTCCGTTAAAAAAATAATTATTAATAACACAAATGCCTATCACCTAATGACACGGGGAGCTTATTGGCCACTATGTTAAATAAATAATTATTAATTAAACAAGTGCCTATCACCTAATCTCACAAGGCGCTTACTGGCTACTCTGAAAAATAAATAATTATTAATAACCCAAGCGTCTATCACCTCATATTCCGAGGTCTTTACTGACCACTCTGTAGAATAAATAATTATTTATAACACAAGCGCCCATCACCCAATGACCCGGTGCGCTAACTGGCCACTCTGTAAAATAAATAATCATTAATAACAAAAACGCCTATCACCTCATGACCCAGGGCTCTTACTAGCCACTCTATTACATAAATAATCATTTATAACACAAGCTCCTATCACCGAATGACCTGCAGCGCTTACTGGCCACTCCGTTAAAAAAATAATTATTAATAACACAAGCGCCTATCACCCAATAACCCAAAGGCGCTTACTGGTTACTTTGTTAAATAAATAGTTATTAATAATACAAGCGCCCATCACCCAATAACCGAGGGCACTTACTGGCCACTATGTTAAATAAATAATTATTAATTAAACAAGTGCCTATCACCTAATGTCACAAGGCACTATCTGGCTACTCTGAAAAATAAATAATTATTAATAACACAAGCGCCTATCACCTTATGACCCAGGGCGCTTACTGGCCACTCTGTTGAAAAAATAATTGTTACTAACAACAGCGCCTATCACCCGATGACCCAGGACACTTACTAACTACTCTGTTGAATAAATAATTATTAATAACACAAGCCTCTATCACCTCATAACCCGAAGCGCTTACTGGGCACTCTGTTGAATAAATAATTATTAATAACACAAGCGCCTATCACCCAATAACCCAGGGCGCTTACTGGCCACCCTGTTAAATAAATAATTATAAATAACACAAGTGATTATTACCCGATGACACGGAGCTTTTTCTGGTCACTCTGTAAAACAAATAATTATTAATAACACAAGCGAATATCACCTCATGACCCGGGGCTCTTACTGGCTATTCTGTTAAAAATGAATAATTAATAATAACACAAGCCCCTATCACCTCATGACCATGGGCGCTTACTGGCCACTATGTAAAATAAATAATTATTAATTACACAAGTGATTAACACCTCATGACACGAAGCGCTTTCTGGCCACTCTGTAAAACGAATAATTATTAATAACACAAGCGCCTATTACCTCATGACCCGGGGCTCTTACTGGCTACTGTGTTAAATTAATAATTATAAATAACTTAAGCGCCTATCACCCAATGACCCGGGGCGCTTACTGGCCACTCTGTAGAATAAATAATTATTTATAATACAAGCGCCTATCACCTAATGACTCGGGGTGCTTACTGGCCACTCTGTCAAATATATAATTATTAATTACATAAGTGCCTATCACCTTATGACCCGGGGCGCTGACTGGCCACTCTGATACATAAATAATTATTAATAATACAAGCGCCCATCACCCGATAACCCAGGGCACTTACTGGCCACTATATAAAATAAATATTCAATTATTACACAAGTGCCTATCACCTAATGACACGGGGCGCTTACTGGCCACTCTCTAAAATGAATAATTATGAATAACACAAGCGCCTATCACCTTATGACCCAGGGCGCTTACTGGCTACTCTGTTAAATAAATAATTTTAAATAACTTAAGCGCCTATCACCCAATGACCCGGGGCGCTTACTAGCCACTCCGTTAAAAAAATTATTATTAATAACACAAGTGCCTATCACCTAATGACACGGGGCGCTTATTGGCCACTCCGTTAAATAAATAATTATTCATAATACAAGCGCCTATCACCCGATAACCCAGGGCACTTACTGGCCACTATGTTAAATAAATAATTAATCATTACACAAGCAATTATCACCCAATGACCCAAAGGCGCTTACTGGCCACTCTGTTAAATAAATAATTATTAATAACACAAGCGCTTATCACTCAATAACCCAGGGCGCTTACTGGCCACCCTGTTAAATAAATAATTATAAATAACACAAGTGATTATCACCTTATGACACAGAGCGTTTACTGATGGCCACTCCGTTAAATAAATAATTATTAATAACACAAGCGCCTATCACCCGATAACCCAGGTAACTTACTGACCACTTTGTTAATTAAATAATTATTAATAACACAAGCGCTTATCACTCAATAACCCAGGGCGCTTACTGGCCACCCTGTTAAATAAATAATTATAAATAACACAAGTGATTATCACCTAATGACACGGAGCGCTTTCTGGCTACTCTGTAAAACAAATAATTATAAATAACAGAAGCGCCTATCACCCGATAACCCGGGGCACTTACTGGCCAATCTGTTAAATAAATAATTATTAATTACACATTTTATTATCACCTAATGACCCGAAGGCGCTTACTGGCCACTCTGTTAAATAAATAATTATTAATAACACAAGTTCCTATCACCTAATGACACGGAGCGCTTACTGGCCACTCTGTTAAATGAATAATTATAAATAACACAAGTGATTATCACCTAATGACACGGGGCGCTTATTGGCCACTCTGTTAAATAAATAATTATTCATAATACAAGCGCCTATCACCCGATAACCCAGGGCACTTACTGGCCACTATGTTAAATTAATAATTATTAATTAAACAAGTGCCTCTCACCTAATCTCACAAGGCGCTTACTGGCTACTCTGAAAAATAAATAATTATTAATAACACAAGCGTCTATCACCTCATAACCCGAGGCGATTACTGACCACTCTGTAGAATAAATAATTATTTATAACACAAGCGCCCATCACCCAATGACCCGGTGCGCTAACTGGCCACTCTGTAAAAAAAATAATTATTAATAACATAAGTGCCTATCACCTCATGACCCTGGGCACTTACTAGCCACTCTATTAAATAAATAATCATTTATAACACAAGCTTCTATCACCGAATGACCTGGAGCGCTTACTGGCCACTATGTAAAATGAGTAATTATTAATAACACAAGCGCCTATCTCCTCAAGACCCAGGGCGCTTACTGGCTACTCTGTAAAATGAATTATTATTAATAACACAAGCGCCTATCACCCAATAACCTGGGGAGCTTACTAGCTACTCCATGAAATAAATAATTATTAATAACACAAGCGCCTATCACCCGATAATCCGGAGCACTTACTTGCCACTCTGTTAAATAAATAATTAATCATTACACAAGCAATTATCACCCAATGACCCAAAGGCGCTTACTGGCCACTCTGTTGAATAAATAATTATTAATAACACAAGTTCCTATCACCTAATGACACGGAGCGTTTACTGATGGCCACTCTGTTAAATAAATAATTATTAATAACACAAGCGCCTATCACCCGATAACCCAGGGAACTTACTGACCACTCTGTTAATTAAATAATGAATAATAACACAAGCGCCTATCACCCAATGACCCAAAGGCGTTTGTAAATTGTTACTAACAACAGCGCCTATCACCCGATGACCCAGGACACTTACTAACTACTCTGTTTAATAAATAATTATTAATAACACAAGCGCCTATCACTCAATAACCCAGGGCGCTTACTGGCCACCCTGTTAAATAAATAATTATAAATAACACAAGTGATTATCACCTAATGACACGGAGCGCTTTCTGGCCACTCTGTAAAACAAATAATTATTAATAACACAAGCGCCTATCACCCGATAACCCGGGGCACTTTCTGGCCAATCTGTTAAATAAATAATTATTAATTACACAAGTAATTATCACCTAATGACCCGAAGGCGCTTACTGGCCACTCTGTTGAATAAATAATTATTAATAACACAAGTTCCTATCACCTAATGACACGGAGCGCTTACTGGCCACTCTGTTAAATAAATAATTATAAATAACACAAGTGATTATCACCTAATGACACGGAGCGCTTTCTGGCCACTCTGTAAAACAAATAATTATTAATAACACAAGCGCCTATCACCCCATGACCTGGGGCTCTTACTGGCTACTCTGTTAAAAATGAATAATTAATAATAACACAAGCGCCTATCACCTCATGACCCTGGGCGCTTCCTGGCCACTCTGTAAAACAAATAATTATTAATAACACAAGCGCCTATCACTCGATAACCCGGGGCACTTACTGGCCAATCTGTTAAATAAATAATTATTAATTACACAAGTAATTATCACCTTATGACCCGAAGGCACTTACTGGCCACTCTGTTAAATAAATAATTATTAATATCACAAGTTCCTATTACCTAATGAAACGGAGCGCTTACTGGCCACTCTATTAAATAAATAATTATTCATAACACAAGCGCCTATAACCCGATAACTTGGGGAACTTACTGGCCACTCTGTTAAATAAATAATTATTAATATCACAAGTTCCTATTACCTAATGAAACGGAGCGCTTACTGGCCACTCTGTTAAATAAATAATTATTAATAATACAAGCGCCCATCACCCGATAACCCAGGGCACTTACTGGCCACTATGTTAAATAAATAATTATTAATTAAACAAGTGCCTATCACCTAATGTCACAAGGCACTAACTGGCTACTCTGAATAATAAATAATTATTAATAACACAAGCGCCTATCACCTTATGACCTAGGGCGCTTACTGGCCACTCTGTTAAAAAAATAATTGTTACTAACAACAGCGCCTATCACCCGAAGACCCAGGACACTTACTAACTACTCTGTTGAATAAATAATTATTAATAACACAAGCCTCTATCACCTCATAACCCGAGGCGCTTACTGGCCACTCTGTTGAATAAATAATTAATAATAACACAAGCGCCTATCACCCAATAACCCAGGGCGCTTACTGGCCACCCTGTTAAATAAATAATTATAAATAACACAAGCAATTATCACCCAATGACCCAAAGGCGCTTACTGGCTACTCTGTTAAATATATAATTATTAATAACACAAGTTCCTATCACCTAATGACACGGAGCGCTTACTGGCCACTATGTTAAATAAATAATTATTAATAACACAAGCGCCTATCACCCGATAACCAAGGGAACTTACTGGCCACTCCGTTAAAAAAATAATTATTAATAACTTAAGTGCCTATCGACCGATAACCCGGGGCACTTACTGGCCACTCCGTTAAAAAAATAATTATTAATAACTTAAGTGCCTATCACCTAATGACACGGGGTGCTTACTGGCCACTCTGTAAAACAAATAATTATTAATAACACAAGCGCCTATCGACCGATAACCCGGGGCACTTACTGGCCACTCCGTTAAAAAAATAATTATTATTAACTTAAGTGCCTATCACCTAATGACACGGGGCGCTTACTGGCCACTCTGTTAAATAAATAATTATAAATAATACAAGCGCCCATCACCGGATAACCCAGGGCGCTTACTGGCTACTCTGTAAAATGAATAATTATAAATAACCCAAGCGCCTATCACCCAATAACCTGGGGCGCTTACTAGCCACTCCGTTAAAAAAATAATTATTTATAACTTAAGTGCCTATCACCTAATGACACGGGGCGCTTACTGGCCACTCTGTTAAATAAATAATTATTGATAATACAAGCGCCCATCACCCGATAACCCGGGGAACTTACTGGCCACTCTGTTAAATAAATGATGAATAATAACACAAGCGCCTATCACCCAATGACCCAAAGGCGCTTACTGGCCATTTTGTTAAATAAATAGTTATTAATAAATCAAGTTTTTATAACCTAATGACACGGGGCGCTTACTGGCCACTCTGTTAAATAAATAATTATTAATAATACAAGCGCCTATCACCCAATAACCCAGGGCGCTTACTGGCCACCCTGTTAAATAAATAATTATAAATAACACTAGCGCCTATCACCTAATGACCATGGGCGCTTACTGACCACTCTGTTAAAAAAATAATTGTTACTAACAACAGCGCCTATCACCCGATGACCCAGGACACTTACTAACTACTCTGTTAAATAAATAATTTATAATAACACAAGTTCCTATCACCTAATAAAACGGAGCGCTTACTGGCCACTCTGTTAAATAAGTAATTATTAATAACACAAGCGTCTACCACCTAATGACCCGGTGCGCTAACTGGCCACTCTGTGAAAAAAATAATTATTAATAACGTAAGTGCCTATCACCCCATGACCCGAAGCACTTACTAGCCACTCTATTACATAAATAATTATTCATAACACAAGCTCCTATCACCGAATGACCTGGAACGCTTACTGGCCACTATGTAAAATGAATAATTATTAATAACACAAGCGCCTATCACCTGATGACACGGGGCGCTTAGTGGCCACTCTGTTAAATAATTAATTATTAATAATACAAGCGCCCATCACCCGATAACCCAGGGCACTTACTGGCCACTATAAAAAATAAATTATTATTAATTAAACAAATTCCTATTACCTAATGTCACAAGGCGCTTACTGGCTACTCTGAAAAATAAATAATTATTAATAACACAAGCGTCTATCACCTTATAACCCGAGGCGCTTACTGACCACTCTGTAGAATAAATAATTATTTATAACACAAGCGCCTATCACCTAATGACCCGGTGCGCTAGCTGGCCACTCTGTGAAAAAAATAATTATTAATAACATAAGTGCCTATCACCTCATGACCCGGGGCACTTACTAGCCACTCTATTACATAAATAATTATTTATAACACAAGCTTCTATCACCGAATGACCTGGAACGCTTACTGGCCACTATGTAAAATAAATAATTATTAATAACACAAGCGCCTATCATCTCATGACCCGGGCCTCTTACTGGCTACTCTGTAAAATGAACAATTATAAATAACACAAGCACCTATCACCCAATTCCCTGGGGCGATTACTAGCTACTCCGTCAAATAAATAATTATTAATAACACAAGCGCCTATCACCCGATAACCCAGGGCACTTACTGGCCACTATAATAAATAAATTATTATTAATTAAACAAATTCCTATCACCTAATGTCACAAGGCGCTTACTGGCTACTCTGAAAAATAAATAATAATTAATAACACAAGCGTCTATCACCTCATGACACGGGGCGCTTACTGGCCACTCTGTAAAACAAATAATTATTAATAACACAAGCGCCTATCACCCGATAACCCGGGGCACTTTCTGGCCAATCTGTTAAATAAATAATTATTAATTACACAAGTAATTATCACCTAATGACCCGAAGGCGCTTACTGGCCACTCTGTTGAATAAATAATTATTAATAACACAAGTTCCTATCACCTAATGACACGGAGCGCTTACTGGCCACTCTGTTAAATAAATAATTATAAATAACACAAGTGATTATCACCTAATGACACGGAGCGCTTTCTGGCCACTCTGTAAAACAAATAATTATTAATAACACAAGCGCCTATCACCCCATGACCTGGGGCTCTTACTGGCTACTCTGTTAAAAATGAATAATTAATAATAACACAAGCGCCTATCACCTTATGACCCTGGGCGCTTCCTGGCCACTCTGTAAAACAAATAATTATTAATAACACAAGCGCCTATCACTCGATAACCCGGGGCACTTACTGGCCAATCTGTTAAATAAATAATTATTAATTACACAAGTAATTATCACCTTATGACCCGAAGGCACTTACTGGCCACTCTGTTAAATAAATAATTATTAATATCACAAGTTCCTATTACCTAATAAAACGGAGCGCTTACTGGCCACTCTATTAAATAAATAATTATTCATAACACAAGCGCCTATAACCCGATAACTTGGGGAACTTACTGGCCACTCTGTTAAATAAATAATTATTAATATCACAAGTTCCTATTACCTAATGAAACGGAGCGCTTACTGGCCACTCTGTTAAATAAATAATTATTAATAATACAAGCGCCCATCACCCGATAACCCAGGGCACTTACTGGCCACTATGTTAATTAAATAATTATTAATTAAACAAGTGCCTATCACCTAATGTCACAAGGCACTAACTGGCTACTCTGAAAAATAAATAATTATTAATAACACAAGCGCCTATCACCTTATGACCTAGGGCGCTTACTGGCCACTCTGTTAAAAAAATAATTGTTTCTAACAACAGCGCCTATCACCCGAAGACCCAGGACACTTACTAACTACTCTGTTGAATAAATAATTATTAATAACACAAGCCTCTATCACCTCATAACCCGAGGCGCTTACTGGCCACTCTGTTGAATAAATAATTAATAATAACACAAGCGCCTATCACCCAATAACCCAGGGCGCTTACTGGCCACCCTGTTAAATAAATAATTATAAATAACACAAGCAATTATCACCCAATGACCCAAAGGCGCTTACTGGCTACTCTGTTAAATATATAATTATTAATAACACAAGTTCCTATCACCTAATGACACGGAGCGCTTACTGGCCACTATGTTAAATAAATAATTATTAATAACACAAGCGCCTATCACCCGATAACCAAGGGAACTTACTGGCCACTCCGTTAAAAAAATAATTATTAATAACTTAAGTGCCTATCAACCGATAACCCGGGGCACTTACTGGCCACTCCGTTAAAAAAATAATTATTAATAACTTAAGTGCCTATCACCTAATGACACGGGGCGCTTACTGGCCACTCTGTAAAACAAATAATTATTAATAACACAAGCGCCTATCGACCGATAACCCGGGGCACTTACTGGCTACTCTGTAAAATGAATAATTATAAATAACCCAAGCGCCTATCACCCAATAACCTGGGGCGCTTACTAGCCACTCCGTTAAAAAAATAATTATTTATAACTTAAGTGCCTATCACCTAATGACACGGGGCGCTTACTGGCCACTCTGTTAAATAAATAATTATTGATAATACAAGCGCCCATCACCCGATAACCCGGGGAACTTACTGGCCACTCTGTTAAATAAATGATGAATAATAACACAAGCGCCTATCACCCAATGACCCAAAGGCGCTTACTGGCCATTTTGTTAAATAAATAGTTATTAATAAATCAAGTTTTTATAACCTAATAAAACGGAGCGCTTACTGGCCACTCTGTTAAATAAGTAATTATTAATAACACAAGCGCCTACCACCTAATGACCCGGTGCGCTAACTGGCCACTCTGTGAAAACAATAATTATTAATAACGTAAGTGCCTATCACCCCATGACCCGAAGCACTTACTAGCCACTCTATTACATAAATAATTATTCATAACACAAGCTCCTATCACCGAATGACCTGGAACGCTTACTGGCCACTATGTAAAATGAATAATTATTAATAACACAAGCGCCTATCACCTAATGACACGGGGCGCTTAGTGGCCACTCTGTTAAATAATTAATTATTAATAATACAAGCGCCCATCACCCGATAACCCAGGGCACTTACTGGCCACTATAAAAAATAAATTATTATTAATTAAACAAATTCCTATTACCTAATGTCACAAGGCGCTTACTGGCTACTCTGAAAAATAAATAATTATTAATAACACAAGCGTCTATCACCTTATAACCCGAGGCGCTTACTGACCACTCTGTAGAATAAATAATTATTTATAACACAAGCGCCTATCACCTAATGACCCGGTGCGCTAGCTGGCCACTCTGTGAAAAAAATAATTATTAATAACATAAGTGCCTATCACCTCATGACCCGGGGCACTTACTAGCCACTCTATTACATAAATAATTATTTATAACACAAGCTTCTATCACCGAATGACCTGGAACGCTTACTGGCCACTATGTAAAATAAATAATTATTAATAACACAAGCGCCTATCATCTCATGACCCGGGCCTCTTACTGGCTACTCTGTAAAATGAACAATTATAAATAACACAAGCGCCTATCACCCAATTCCCTGGGGCGATTACTAGCTACTCCGTCAAATAAATAATTATTAATAACACAAGCGCCTATCACCCGATAACCCAGGGCACTTACTGGCCACTATAATAAATAAATTATTATTAATTAAACAAATTCCTATCACCTAATGTCACAAGGCGCTTACTGGCTACTCTGAAAAATAAATAATAATTAATAACACAAGCGTCTATCACCTCATGACACGGGGCGCTTACTGGCCACTCTGTTAAATAAATAATTATTAATAATACAAGCTTCCATCACCCGATAACCCAGGGCACTTACTGGCCACTCTGTTAAATAAATAATTATTAATTACACAAGTGATTAACACCTCATGACAAGAAGCGCTTTCTGGCCACTCTGTAGAACGAATAATTATTAATAACACAAGCGCCTATCACATCATGACCCGGGGCTCTTACTGGCTACTCTGTTAAATGAATAATTATAAATAACACAAGCGCCTATCACCCAATGACCCGGGGCGCTTACTGGCCACTCTGTAGAATAAATAATTATTTATAATACAAGCGCCTATCACCCAATAACCTGGGGCGCTTACTAGCAACGCCGTTACAAAAATAATTATTAATAACTTAAGTGCCTATCACCTCATGACACGAAGCGCTTTCTGGCCACTCTGTAAAACGAATAATTATTAACACAAGCGCCTATCACCCAATGACCCGGGGCACTTACTGGCCACTCTGAAATATATATAATTATTAATAACATAAGTGCCTATCACCTCATGACCCTGGGCGCTGACTGGCCACTCTGTTACATAAATAATTATTAATAATACGTGCGCCCATCACCCGATAACCCAAGGCACTTACTGGCCACTATGTTAAATAAATATTCAATTATTACACAAGTGCCTATCACCTAATGACACAGGGCGCTTATTGGCCACTCTCTAAGATGAATAATTATTAATAACACAAGCGCCTATCACCTTATGACCCAGGGCGCGTACTGGCTACTCTGTAAAATAAATAATTATAAATAACACAAGCGCCTATCACCCAATACCCTGGGAAGCTTACTAGCCACTCCGTTAAAAAAATAATTATTAATAACTTAAGTGCCTATCACCTAATGACACGGGGCGCTTACTGGCCACTCTGTTAAATAAATAATGAATAATAACACAAGCGCCTATCACCCGATGACCCAAAGGCGCTTACTGGCCATTTTGTTAAATAAATAGTTATTAATAAATCAAGTTTCTATAACCTAATGACACGGGACGCTTACTGGCCACTCTGTTAAATAAATAATTATGAATAATACAAGCGCCTATCACCCAATAACCCAGGGCGCTTACTGGCCACCCTGTTAAATAAATAATTATAAATAACACTAGCGCCTATCACCTAATGACCATGGGCGATTACTGACCACTCTGTTAAAAAAAAAATTGTTACTAACAACAGCGAATATCACCCGATGACCCAGGACACTTACTAACTACTCTGTTAAATAAATAATTATTAATAACACAAGCGCCTATCACCCCATAACCCAGGGCACTTACTGGCCAATCTGTTAAATAAATAATTATTAATTACACAAGTAATTATCACCTTATGACCCGAAGGCACTTACTGGCCACTCTGTTAAATAAATAATTTATAATAACACAAGTTCCTATCACCTAATGAAACGGAGCGCTTACTGGCCACTCTGTTAAATAAGTAATTATTAATAACACAAGCGCCTACCACCTAATGACCCGGTGCGCTAACTGGCCACTCTGTGAAAAAAATAATTATTAATAACATAAGTGCCTATCACCTTATGACCCGAAGCACTTACTAGCCACTCTATTACATAAATAATTATTCATAACACAAGCTCCTATCACCGAATGACCTGGAACGCTTACTGGCCACTATGTAAAACGAATAATTATTATTAACACAAGCGCCTATCAATTGATGACACGGGGCGCTTACTGGCCACTCTGTTAAATAATTAATTATTAATAATACAAGCGCCCATCACCCGATAACCCAGGGCACTTACTGGCCACTATAATAAATAAATTATTATTAATTAAACAAATTCCTATCACCTAATGTCACAAGGCGCTTACTGGCTACTCTGAAAAATAAATAATTATTAATAACACAAGCGTCTATCACCTCATAACCCAAGGCGCTCACTGACCACTATGTAGAATAAATAATTATTTATAACACAAGCGCCTATCACCTAATCACCCGGTGCGCTAGCTAGCCACTCTGTAAAAAAAATAATTATTAATAACATAAGTGCCTATCACCTCATGACCCAAGGCACTTACTAGCCACTCTATTACATAAATAATTATTCATAACACAAGCTCCTATCACCGAATGACCTGAAACGCTTACTGGCCACTATGTAAAATGAATAATTATTAATAACACAAGCGCCTATCATCTCATGACTCGGGGCTCTTACTGGCTACTCCGTAAAATGAACAATTATTAATAACACAAGCGCCTATCACCCAATTACCTGGGGCGATTACTAGCTACTCCGTCAAATAAATAATTATTAATAACAAAAGCGCCTATCACCCGATAACCCAGGGCACTTACTGGCCACTATAATAAATAAATTATTATTAATTAAACAAATTCCTATCACCTAATGTCACAAGGCGCTTACTGGCTACTCTGAAAAATAAATAATTATTAATAACACAAGCGTCTATCACCTCATGACACGGGGCGCTTACTGGCCACTCTGTTAAATAAATAATTATTAATAATACAAGCGCCCATTACCCGATAACCCAGGGCACTTACTGGCCACTCGGTTAAATAAATAATTATTAATTACACAAGTGATTAACACCTCATGACACGAAGCGCTTTCTGGCAACTCTGTAGAACGAATAATTATTAATAACACAAGCGCCTATCACCTCATGACCCGGGGCTCTTACTGGCTACTCTGTTAAATGAATAATTATAAATAACACAAGCGCCTATCACCCAATGACCCGGGGCGCTTACTGGCCACTCTGTAGAATAAATAATTATTTATAATACAAGCGCCTATCACCCACTAACCTGGGGCGCTTACTAGCAACTCCGTTAAAAAAATAATTATTAATAACTTAAGTGCCTATCACCTCATGACACGAAGCGCTTTCTGGCCACTCTGTAAAACGAATAATTATTAACACAAGCGCCTATCACCCAATGACCCGGGGCGCTTACTGGCCACTCTGAAATATATATAATTATTAATAACATAAGTGCCTATCACCTCATGACCCGGGGCGCTGACTGGCCACTCTGTTACATAAATAATTATTAATAATACGAGCGCCCATCACCCGATAACCCAGGGCACTTACTGGCCACTATGTTAAATAAATATTCAATAATTACACAAGTGCCTATCACCTAATGACACAGGGCGCTTATTGGCCACTCTCTAAGATGAATAATTATTAATAACACAAGCGCCTATCACCTTATGACCCAGGGCGCGTACTGGCTACTCTGTAAAATAAATAATTATAAATAACACAAGCGCCTATCACCCAATAACCTGGGGCGCTTACTAGCCACTCCGTTAAAAAAATAATTATTAATAACTTAAGTGCCTATCACCTAATGACACGAGGCGCTTGCTGGCCACTCTGTTAAATAAATAATTATTAATAATACAAGCGCCCATCACCCGATAACCCGGGGAACTTACTGGCCACTCTGTTAAATAAATAATGAATAATAACACAAGCGCCTATCACCCAATGACCCAAAGGCGCTTACTGGCCATTTTGTTAAATAAATAGTTATTAATAAATTAAGTTTCTATAACTTAATGACACTGTGCGCTTACTGGCCATTCTGTTAAATAAATAATTATTAATAATACAAGCGCCTATCACCCAATAACCCAGGGCGCTTACTGGCCACCCTGTTAAATAAATAATTATAAATAACACTAGCGCCTATCACCTAATGACCATGGGCGCTTACTGACCACTCTGTTAAAAAAATAATTGTTACTAACAACAGCGAATATCACCCGATGACCCAGGACACTTACTAACTACTCTGTTAAATAAATGATTATTAATAACACAAGCGCCTATCACCCGATAACCCAGGGCACTTACTGGCCAATCTGTTAAATAAATAATTATTAATTACATCACCTTATGACCCGAAGGCACTTACTGGCCACTCTGTTAAATAAATAATTTATAATAACACAAGTTCCTATCACCTAATAAAACGGAGCGCTTACTGGCCACTCTGTTAAATAAGTAATTATTAATAACACAAGCGCCTACCACCTAATGACCCGGTGCGCTAACTGGCCACTCTGTGAAAAGAATAATTATTAATAACATAAGTGCCTATCACCTCAAGACCCGAAGCACTTACTAGCCACTTTATTACATAAATAATTATTCATAACACAAGCTCCTATCACCGCATGACCTGGAACGCTTACTGGCCACTATGTAAAATGAATAATTATTAATAACACAAGCGCCTATCACCTGATGACACGGGGCGCTTACTGGCCACTCTGTTAAATAATTAATTATTAATAATACAAGCGCCCATTACCCGATAACCCAGGGCACTTACTGGCCACTATAATAAATAAATTATTATTAATTAAACAAATTCCTATCACCTAATGTCACAAGGCGCTTACTGGCTACTCTGAAAAATAAATAATTATTAATAACACAAGCGTCTGTCACCTCATAACCCGAGGCGCTTACTGACCACTCTGTAAAATAAATAATTATTTATAACACAAGCGCCTATCACCTAATGACCTGGTGCACTAGCTGGCCACTCTGTGAAAAAAATAATTATTAATAACATAAGTGCCTATCACCTCATGACCCGGGGCACTTACTAGCCACTCTATTACATAAATAATTATTCATAACACAAGCTCCTATCACCGAATGACCTGGAACGCTTACTGGCCACTATGTAAAATGAATAATTATTAATAACACAAGCGCCTATCATCTCATGACCCGGGGCTCTTACTGGCGACTCTGTAAAATGAACGATTATTAATAACACAAGCGCCTATCACCCAATTACCTGGGGCGCTTACTAGCTACTCCGTCAAATAAATAATTATTAATAACACAAGCGCCTATCACCCGAAAACCCAGGGCACTTACTGGCCACTATAATAAATAAATTATTATTAATTAAACAAATTCCTATCACCTTATGTCACGAGGCGCTTACTGGCTACTCTGAAAAATAAATAATTATTAATAACACAAGCGTCTATCACCTCATGACACGGGGCGCTTACTGGCCACTCTGTTAAATAAATAATTATTAATAATACAAGCGCCCATCACCCGATAACCCAGGAACTTACTGGCCACTCTGTTAAATAAATAATTATTTATAATACAAGCGCCTATCACCCAATGACTCGGGGCGCTTACTGGCCACTCTGTAAAATATATAATTATTAATTACATAAGTGCCTATCACCTTATGACCCGGGGCGCTGACTAGCCACTCTGTTACATAAATAATTATTAATAATACAAGCGCCCATTACCCGATAACCCAGGGCACTTACTGGCCACTATGTTAAATAAATATTCAATTATAGCACAAGTGCCTATCACCTAATGACACAGGGCGCTTACTGGCCACTCTTTAAAATGAATAATTATGAATAACACAAGCGCCTACTACCTTTTGACCCAGGGCACTTACTAGCCACCCTGTTAAATAAATAATTATAAATAACATAAGTAATTATCACCTAATGAGACGGAGCGCTTTCTGGCCACTCTGTAAAACGAACAATTATTAATAACACAAGCGCCTATCACCTTATGATCCGGGGCGCTGACTGGCCACACTGTTACATAAATAATTATTAATAATACAAGCGCCCATCACCCGATAACCAAGGGCGCTTAATGGCCACTATGTTAAATAAATATTTAATTATTACACAAGTGCCTATCACCTAATGACACGGGGCGCTTACTGGCTACTCTGTAAAATGAATAATTATAAATAACACAAGCGCCTATTACCCAATAACCTGGGGCGCTTACTGGCCACTCTGTAAAATATATAATTATTAATTACATAAGTGCCTATCACCTTATGACCCGGGGCGCTGACTAGCCACTCTGTTACATAAATAATTATTAATAATACAAGCGCCCATTACCCGATAACCCAGGGCACTTACTGGCCACTATGTTAAATAAATATTCAATTATTACACAAGTGCCTATCACCTAATGACACAGGGCGCTTACGGGCCACTCTTTAAAATGAATAATTATGAATAACACAAGCGCCTACTACCTTTTGTCCCAGGGCACTAACTAGCCACCCTGTTAAATAAATAATTATAAATAACATAAGTAATTATCACCTAATGAGACGGAGCGCTTTCAGGCCACTCTGTAAAACGAACAATTATTAATAACACAAGCGCCTATCACCTTATGATCCGGGGCGCTGACTGGCCACACTGTTACATAAATAATTATTAATAATACAAGCGCCCATCACCCGATAACCCAGGAACTTACTGGCCACTCTGTTAAATAAATAATTATTTATAATACAAGCGCCTATCACCCAATGACTCGGGGCGCTTACTGGCCACTCTGTAAAATATATAATTATTAATTACATAAGTGCCTATCACCTTATGACCCGGGGCGCTGACTAGCCACTCTGTTACATAAATAATTATTAATAATACAAGCGCCCATTACCCGATAACCCAGGGCACTTACTGGCCACTATGTTAAATAAATATTCAATTATAGCACAAGTGCCTATCACCTAATGACACAGGGCGCTTACTGGCCACTCTTTAAAATGAATAATTATGAATAACACAAGCGCCTACTACCTTTTGACCCAGGGCACTTACTAGCCACCCTGTTAAATAAATAATTATAAATAACATAAGTTATTATCACCTAATGAGACGGAGCGCTTTCTGGCCACTCTGTAAAACGAACAATTATTAATAACACAAGCGCCTATCACCTTATGATCCGGGGCGCTGACTGGCCACACTGTTACATAAATAATTATTAATAATACAAGCGCCCATCACCCGATAACCAAGGGCGCTTAATGGCCACTATGTTAAATAAATATTTAATTATTACACAAGTGCCTATCACCTAATGACACGGGGCACTTACTGGCTACTCTGTAAAATGAATAATTATAAATAACACAAGCGCCTATTACCCAATAACCTGGGGCGCTTACTGGCCCCTCTGTAAAATATATAATTATTAATTACATAAGTGCCTATCACCTTATGACCCGGGGCGCTGACTAGCCACTCTGTTACATAAATAATTATTAATAATACAAGCGCCCATTACCCGATAACCCAGGGCACTTACTGGCCACTATGTTAAATAAATATTCAATTATTACACAAGTGCCTATCACCTAATGACACAGGGCGCTTACGGGCCACTCTTTAAAATGAATAATTATGAATAACACAAGCGCCTACTACCTTTTGTCCCAGGGCACTAACTAGCCACCCTGTTAAATAAATAATTATAAATAACATAAGTAATTATCACCTAATGAGACGGAGCGCTTTCTGGCCACTCTGTAAAACGAACAATTATTAATAACACAAGCGCCTATCACCTTATGATCCGGGGCGCTGACTGGCCACACTGTTACATAAATAATTATTAATAATACAAGCGCCCATCACCCGATAACCAAGGGCGCTTAATGGCCACTATGTTAAATAAATATTTAATTATTACACAAGTGCCTATCACCTAATGACACGGGGCGCTTACTGGCTACTCTGTAAAATGAATAATTATAAATAACACAAGCGCCTATTACCCAATAACCTGGGGCGCTTACTAGCCACTCCGTTAAAAAAATAATTATTAATATCACAAGTGCCTATCACCTAATGACACAGGGTGCTTATTGGCCACTCTGTTAAATAAATAATTATTAATAATACAAGCGCCCATCACCCGATAACCCAGGGCACTTACTGGCCACTATGTTTAATAAATAATTATTAATTAAACAAGTGCCTATCACCTCATCTCACAAGGCTCTTACTGGCTCCTCTGAAAAAAAAATAATTATTAATAACACAAGCGTCTATCACCTCATAACCCGAGGCATTTACTGACCACTCTGTAGAATAAATAATTCTTTATAACACAAGCGCCCATTACCCAATGACCCGGTGCGCTAACTGGCCACTCTGTTAAAAAAAATAATTATTAATAACATAAGTGCCTATCACCTTATGACCCGGGGCACTTACTAGCCACTCTATTACATAAATAATCATTTATTACACAAGCTCCTATCACCGAATGACCTGGAGCGCTTACTGGCCACTATGTAAAATGAATAATTATTAATAACACAAACGCCTATCACCTCAAGACCCGGGGCGCTTACTGGCTACTCTGAAAAATGAATAATTATTAATAACACAAGCGCCTATCACCCAATAACCTGGGGCGCTTACTAGCTACTCCATAAAATAAATAATTATTAATAACACAAGCGCCTATCACCCGATAACCTGGGGCACTTACTGGCCACTCTGTTAAATAAATAATTAATCATTACACAAGCAATTATCACCCAATAACCCAAAGGCGCTTACTGGCCACTCTGTTAAATAAATAATAATTAATAACACAAGTTTCTATCACCTAATGACACGGAGCGCTTACTGGCCACTCTGTTAAATAAATAATTATTATTAACACAAGCGCCTATCACCCGATAACCCAGGGAACTTACTGGCCACTCTGTTAATCAAATAATGAATAATAACACAAGCGCCTATCACCTGATGACCCAAAGGCGCTTACTGGTTACTTTGTTAAATAAATAGTTATTAATAACACAAGTGCCTATCACCTAATGACACGGGGCGCTTACTGGCCACCCTGTTAAATAAATAATTATTCATAACACAAGCTCCTATCACCGAATGACCTGGAACGCTTACTGGCCACTATGTAAAATGAATAATTATTAATAACACAAGCGCCTATCATCTCATGACCCGGGGCTCTTACTGGCTACTCTGTAAAATGAACAATTATTAATAACACAAGCGCCTATTACCCAATTACCTGGGGCGATTACTAGCTACTCCGTCAAATAAATAATTATTAATAACACAAGCGCCTATCACCCGATAACCCAGGGCACTTACTGGCCACTATAATAAATAAATTATTATTAATTAAACAAATTCCTATCACCCAATGTCACAAGGCGCTTACTGGCTACTCTGAAAAACAAATAATTATTAATAACACAAGCGCCCATCACCCGATAACCAAGGGCACTTACTGGCCACTCTGTTAAATAAATAATTATTAATTACACAAGTGATTAACACCTCATGACACGAAGCGCTTTCTGGCCACTCTGTAGAACGAATAATTATTAATAACACAAGCGCCTATCACCCAATGACCCGGGGCGCTTACTGGCCACTCTGTAGAATAAATAATTATTCATAATACAAGCGCCTATCACCCAATAACCTGGGGCGCTTACTAGCAACTCCGTTAAAAAAATAATTATTAATAACTTAAGTGCCTATCACCTCATGACACGAAGCGCTTTATGGCCACTCTGTAAAACGAATAATTATTAACGCAAGCGCCTATCACCCAATGACCCGGGGCGCTTACTGGCCACTCTGAAATATATATAATTATTAATAACATAAGTGCCTATCACCTCATGACCTGGGGCGCTGACTGGCCACTCTATTACATAAATAATTATTAATAATACGAGCGCCCATCACCCGATAACCCAGGGCACTTACTGGCCACTATGTTAAATAAATATTCAATTATTACACAAGTGCCTATCACCTAATGACACGGGGCACTTATTGGCCACTCTCTAAGATGAATAATTATTAATAACACAAGCGCCTATCACCTTATGACCCAGGGCGCGTACTGGCTACTCTGTAAAATAAATAATTATAAATAACACAAGCGCCTATCACCCAATAACCTGGGGCGCTTACTAGCCACTCCGTTAAAAAAATAATTATTGATTACTTAAATGCCTATCACCTAATGACACGGGGCGCTTACTGGCCACTCTGTTAAATAAATAATTATTAATAATACAAGCGCCCATCACCCGATAACCTGGGGAACTTACTGGCCACTCTGTTAAATAAATAATGAATAATAACACAAGCGCTTATCACCCAATGACCCAAAGGTGCTTACTGGATATTTTGTTAAATAAATAGTTATTAATAAATCAAGTTTCTATAACCTAATGACACGGGGCGCTTACTGGCCACTCTGTTAAATAAATAATTATTAATAATACAAGCGCCTATTACCCAATAACCCAGGGCGCTTACTGGCCACCCTGTTAAATAAATAATTATAAATAACACTAGCGCCTATCACCTAATGACCATGGGCGCTTACTGACCACTCTGTTATAAAAATAATTGTTACTAACAACAGCGCCTATCACCCGATGACCCAGGACACTTACTAACTACTCTGTTAAATAAATGATTATTAATAACACAAGCGCCTATCACCCGATAACCCAGGGCACTTACTGGCGAATCTGTTAAATAAATAATTATTAATCACACAAGTAATTATTACCTTATGACCCGAAGGCACTTACTGGCCACTCTGTTAAATAAATAATTTATAATAACACAAGTTCCTACCACCTAATAAAACGGAGCGCTTACTGGCCACTCTGTTAAATAAGTTATTATTAATAACACAAGCGCCTACCACCTAATGACCTGGTGCGCTAACTGGCAGCTCTGTGAAAAAAATAATTATTAATAACATAAGTGCCTATCACCTCATGACCCAAAGCACTTACTAGCCACTCTATTACATAAATAATTATTCATAACACAAGCTTCTATCACCGAATGACCTGGAACGCTTACTGGCCACTATGTAAAATGAATAATTATTAATAACACAAGCGCCTATCACCTGATGACACGGGGCGCTTACTGGCCACTCTGTTAAATAATTAATTATTAATAATGCAAGCGCCCATCACCCGATAACCCAGGGCACTTACTGGCCACTTTAATAAATAAATTATTATTAATTAAACAAATTCCTATCACCTAATGTCACAAGGCGCTTACTGGCTACTCTGAAAAATAAATAATTATTAATAACACAAGCGTCTATCACCTCATAACCCGAGGCGCTTACTGACCACTCTGTAGAATAAATAATTATTTATAACACAAGCGCCTATCACCTAATGACCCGGTGCGCTAGCTGGCCACTCTGTGAAAAAAATTATTATTAATAATACGAGCGCCCATCACCCGATAACCCAGGGCACTTACTGGCCACTATGTTAAATAAATATTCAATTATTACACAAGTGCCTATCACCTAATGACACGGGGCACTTATTGGCCACTCTCTAAGATGAATAATTATTAATAACACAAGCGCCTATCACCTTTTGACCCAGGGCGCGTACTGGCTACTCTGTAAAATAAATAATTATAAATAACACAAGCGCCTATCACCCAATAACCTGGGGCGCTTACTAGCCACTCCGTTAAAAAAATAATTATTGATTACTTAAATGCCTATCACCTAATGACACGGGGCGCTTACTGGCCACTCTGTTAAATAAATAATTATTAATAATACAAGCGCCCATCACCCGATAACCTGGGGAACTTACTGGCCACTCTGTTAAATAAATAATGAATAATAACACAAGCGCTTATCACCCAATGACCCAAAGGTGCTTACTGGATATTTTGTTAAATAAATAGTTATTAATAAATCAAGTTTCTATAACCTAATGACACGGGGCGCTTACTGGCCACTCTGTTAAATAAATAATTATTAATAATACAAGCGCCTATTACCCAATAACCCAGGGCGCTTACTGGCCACCCTGTTAAATAAATAATTATAAATAACACTAGCGCCTATCACCTAATGACCATGGGCGCTTACTGACCACTCTGTTATAAAAATAATTGTTACTAACAACAGCGCCTATCACCCGATGACCCAGGACACTTACTAACTACTCTGTTAAATAAATGATTATTAATAACACAAGCGCCTATCACCCGATAACCCAGGGCACTTACTGGCCAATCTGTTAAATAAATAATTATTAATCACACAAGTAATTATCACCTTATGACCCGAAGGCACTTACTGGCCAGTCTGTTAAATAAATAATTTATAATAACACAAGTTCCTACCACCTAATAAAACGGAGCGCTTACTGGCCACTCTGTTAAATAAGTTATTATTAATAACACAAGCGCCTACCACCTAATGACCCGGTGCGCTAACTGGCAGCTCTGTGAAAAAAATAATTATTAATAACATAAGTGCCTATCACCTCATGACCCAAAGCACTTACTAGCCACTCTATTACATAAATAATTATTCATAACACAAGCTTCTATCACCGAATGACCTGGAACGCTTACTGGCCACTATGTAAAATGAATAATTATTAATAACACAAGCGCCTATCACCTGATGACACGGGGCGCTTACTGGCCACTCTGTTAAATAATTAATTATTAATAATGCAAGCGCCCATCACCCGATAACCCAGGGCACTTACTGGCCACTTTAATAAATAAATTATTATTAATTAAACAAATTCCTATCACCTAATGTCACAAGGCGCTTACTGGCTACTCTGAAAAATAAATAATTATTAATAACACAAGCGTCTATCACCTCATAACCCGAGGCGCTTACTGACCACTCTGTAGAATAAATAATTATTTATAACACAAGCGCCTATCACCTAATGACCCGGTGCGCTAGCTGGCCACTCTGTGAAAAAAATTATTATTAATAACATAAGTGCCTATCACCTCATGACCCGGGGCACTTACTAGCCACTCTATTACATGAATAATTATTCATAACACAAGCTCCTATCACCGAATGACCTGGAACGCTTACTGGCCACTATGTAAAATGAATAATTATTAATAACACAAGCGCCTATCATCTCATGACCCGGGGCTCTTACTGGCTACTCTGTAAAATGAACAATTATTAATAACACAAGCGTCTATCACCTTATGACACGGGGCGCTTACTGGCCACTCTGTTAAATAAATAATTATTAATAATACAAGCGCCCATCACCCGATAACCCAGAGCACTTACTGGCCACTCTGTTAAATAAATAATTATTAATTACACAAGTGATTAACACCTCATGACACGAAGCGCTTTCTGGCCACTCTGTAGAACGAATAATTATTAATAACACATGCGCCTATCACCTCATGACCCGGGGCTCTTACTGGCTACTCTGTTAAATAAATAATTATAAATAACACAAGCGCCTATTACCCTATGACCCGGGGCGCTTACTCGCCACTCTGTAGAATAAATAATTATTTATAATACAAGCGCCTATCACCCAATGACTCGGGGCGCTTACTGGCCACTCTGTAAAATATATAATTATTAATTACATAAGTGCCTATCACCTTATGACCCGGGGCGCTGACTAGCCACTCTGTTACATAAATAATTATTAATAATACAAGCGCCCATTACCCGATAACCCAGGGCACTTACTGGCCACTATGTTAAATAAATATTCAATTATTACACAAGTGCCTATCACCTAATGACACAGGGCGCTTACTGGCCACTCTGTAAAACGAACAATTATTAATAACACAAGCGCCTATCACCTTATGACCCGGGGCGCTGACTGGCCACACTGTTACATAAATAATTATTAATAATACAAGCGCCCATCACCCGATAACCAAGGGCGCTTAATGGCCACTATGTTAAATAAATATTTAATTATTACACAAGTGACTATCACCTAATGACACGGGGCGCTTACTGGCCACTCTCTAAAATGAATAATTATGAATAACACAAGCGCCTATCACCTTTTGACCCAGGGCGCTTACTAGCCACCCTGTTAAATAAATAATTATAAATAACATAAGTGATTATCACCTAATGAGACGGAGCGCTTTCTGGCCACTCTGTAAAACGAACAATTATTAATAACACAAGCGCCTATCACCTTATGACCCGGGGCGCTGACTGGCCACACTGTTACATAAATAATTATTAATAATACAAGCGCCCATCACCCGATAACCAAGGGCGCTTAATGGCCACTATGTTAAATAAATATTTAATTATTACACAAGTGCCTATCACCTAATGACACGGGGCGCTTACTGGCCACTCTCTAAAATGAATAATTATGAATAACACAAGCGCCTATCACCTTTTGACCCAGGGCGCTTACTGGCTACTCTGTAAAATGAATAATTATAAATAACACAAGCGCCTATCACCCAATAACCTGGGGCGCTTACTAGCCACTCCGTTAAAAAAATAATTATTAATATCACAAGGGCCTATTACCCAATGACCCGGTGCGCTAACTGGCCACTCTGTTAAAAAAATAATTATTAATAACATAAGTGCCTATCACCTTATGACCCGGGGCACTTACTATAGCCACTCTATTACATAAATAATCATTTATAACACAAGCTCCTATCACCCAATAACCTGGGGCGCTTACTAGCTACTCCATGAAATAAATAATTATTAATAACACAAGCGCCTATCACCCGATAACCCGGGGCACTTACTGGCCACTCTGTTAAATAAATAATTAATCATTACACAAGCAATTATCACCCAATAACCCAAAGGCGCTTACTGGCCACTCTGTTAAATAAATAATTATTAATAACACAAGTTCCTATCACCTAATGACACGGAGCGCTTACTGGCCACTCTGTTAAATAAATAATTATTATTAACACAAGCGCCTATCACCCGATAACCCAGGGAACTTACTGGCCACTCTGTTGATCAAATAATGAATAATAACACAAGCGCCTATCGTCTGATGACCCAAAGGCGCTTACTGGTTACTTTGTTAAATAAATAGTTATTAATAACACAAGTGCCTATCACCTAATGACACGGGGCGCTTACTGGCCACTCTGTTAAATAAATAATTATTAATAATACAAGCGCCCATCACCCGATAACCCAGGGCACTTACTGGCCACTATGTTAAATACATAATTATTAATTAAACAAGTGCCTATCACCTAATGTCTTAAGGCACTAACTAGCTACTCTGAAAAATAAATAATTATTAATAACACAAGCGCCTATCACCTTATGACCCAGGGCGCTTACTGGCCATTCTGTTGAAAAAATAATTGTTACTAACAACAGCGCCTATCACCCGATGACCCAGGACACTTACTAACTACTCTGTTAAATAAATAATTATTAATAACACAAGCCTCTATCACCTCATAACCCGAGGCGCTTACTGGCCACTCTGTTGAATAAATAATTATTAATAACACAAGCGCCTATCACCCAATGACCCGGGGCGCTTACTGGCCACCCTGTTACATAAATAATTATTAATAATACAAGCGCCCATCACCCGATAACCAAGGGCGCTTAATGGCCACTATGTTAAATAAATATTTAATTATTACACAAGTGCCTATCACCTAATGACACGGGGCGCTTACTGGCCACTCTCTAAAATGAATAATTATGAATAACACAAGCGCCTATCACCTTTTGACCCAGGGCGCTTACTGGCTACTCTGTAAAATGAATAATTATAAATAACACAAGCGCCTATCACCCAATAACCTGGGGCGCTTACTAGCCACTCCGTTAAAAAAATAATTATTAATATCACAAGGGCCTATTACCCAATGACCCGGTGCGCTAACTGGCCACTCTGTTAAAAAAATAATTATTAATAACATAAGTGCCTATCACCTTATGACCCGGGGCACTTACTATAGCCACTCTATTACATAAATAATCATTTATAACACAAGCTCCTATCACCCAATAACCTGGGGCGCTTACTAGCTACTCCATGAAATAAATAATTATTAATAACACAAGCGCCTATCACCCGATGACCCAGGACACTTACTAACTACTCTGTTAAATAAATAATTATTAATAACACAAGCCTCTATCACCTCATAACCCGAGGCGCTTACTGGCCACTCTGTTGAATAAATAATTATTAATAACACAAGCGCCTATCACCCAATGACCCGGGGCGCTTACTGGCCACCCTGTTAATTAAATAATTATAAATAACACAAGTGATTATTACCTAATGACAAGGAGCGCTTTCTGGCCACTCTGTAAAACAAATAATTATTAATAACACAAGCGCCTATCACCTCATGACCCGGGGCTCTTACTGGCTACTCTGTTAAAAATGAATAATTAATAATAACACAAGCCCCTATCACCTCATGACCATGGGCGCTTACTGGCCACTATGTAAAATAAATAATTATTAATGACACAAGTGATTAACACCTCATGACACGAAGCGCTTTCTGGCCACTCTGTAAAACGAATAATTATTAATAACAAAAGCGCCTATTACCTCATGACCCGGGGCTCTTACTGGCTACTCTGTTAAATGAATAATTATAAATAACTTAAGCACCTATCACCCAATGACCCGGGGCGCTTACTGGCCACTCTGTAAAATAAATAATTATTTATAATACAAGCGCCTATCACCTAATGACTCGGGGCGCTTACTGGCCACTCTGTAAAATATATAATTATTAATTACATAAGTGCCTATCACCTTATGACCCAGGGCGCTGACTGGCCACTCTGTTACATAAATAATTATTAATAATACAAGCGCCCATCACCCGATAACCCAGGGCACTTACTGGCCACTATGTTTAATGAATAATTATTAATTAAACAAGTGCCTATCACCTAATCTCAAAAGGCGCTTACTGGCTACTCTGAAAAAAAAATAATTATTAATAACACAAGCGTCTATCACCTCATAACCCGAGGCATTTACTGACCACTCTGTAGAATAAATAATTATTTATAACACAAGCGCCCATCACCCAATGACCCGGTGCGCTAACTGGCCACTCTGTTAAAAAAAATAATTATTAATAACATAAGTGCCTATCACCTTATGACCCGGGGCACTTACTATAGCCACTCTATTACATAAATAATCATTAATAACACAAGCTCCTATCACCGAATGACCTGGAGCGCTTACTGGCCACTATGTAAAATGAATAATTATTAATAACACAAGCGCCTATCACCTTAAGACCCGGGGCGCTTACTGGCTACTCTGAAAAAAAAATAATTATTAATAACACAAGCGTCTATCACCTCATAACCCGAGGCATTTACTGACCACTCTGTAGAATAAATAATTATTTATAACACAAGCGCCCATCACCCAATGACCCGGTGCGCTAACTGGCCACTCTGTTAAATAAATAATTATTATTAACACAAGCGCCTATCTTCCGATAACCCAGGGAACTTACTGGCCACTCTGTTAATCAAATAATGAATAATAACACAAGCGCCTATCACCTGATGACCCAAAGGCGCTTACTGGTTACTTTGTTAAATAAATAGTTATTAATAACACAAGTGCCTATCACCTAATGACACGGGGTGCTTACTGGCTACTCTGTTAAATAAATAATTATTAATAATACAAGCGCTCATCACCCGATAACCCAGGGCACTTACTGGCCACTATGTTAAATAAATAATTATTAATTAAACAAGTGCCTATCACCTAATGTCACAAGGCACTAACTAGCTACTCTGAAAAATAAATAATTATTAATAACACAAGCGCCTATCACCTTATGACCCAGGGCGCTTACTGGCCACTCTGTTGAAAAAATAATTGTTACTAACAACAGCGCCTATCACCCGATGACCCAGGACACTTACTAACTACTCTGTTAAATAAATAATTATTAATAACACAAGCCTCTATCACCTCATAACCCGAGGCGCTTACTGGCCACTCTGTTAAATAAATAATTATTAATAACACAAGCGCCTATCACCCAATAACCCAGGGCGCTTACTGGCCACCCTGTTAATTAAATAATTATAAATAACACAAGTGATTATTACCTAATGACAAGGAGCGCTTTCTGGCCACTCTGTAAAACAAATAATTATTAATAACACAAGCGCCTATCACCTCATGACCATGGGCGCTTACTGGCCACTATGTAAAATAAATAATTATTAATGACACAAGTGATTAACACCTCATGACACGAAGCGCTTTCTGGCCACTCTGTAAAACGAATAATTATTAATAACAAAAGCGCCTATTACCTCATGACCCGGGGCTCTCACTGGCTACTATGTTAAATGAATAATTATAAATAACTTAAGCACCTATCACCCAATGACCGGGGGCGCTTACTGGCCACTCTGTAAAATAAATAATTATTTATAATACAAGCGCCTATCACCTAATGACTCAGGGCGCTTACTGGCCACTCTGTTACATAAATAATTATTAATAATACAAGCGCTGATCACCCGATAACCCAGGGCACTTACTGGCCACTATGTTAAATAAATATTCAATTATTACACAAGTGCCTATCACCTAATGACACGGGGCGCTTACTGGCCACTCTGTAGAACGAATAATAATTAATAACTCAAGCGCCTATCACCTTATGACCCGGGGCTCTTACTGGCTACTCTGTTAAATAAATAATTTTAAATAACTTAAGCGCCTATCACCCAATGATCCGGGGCGCTTACTGGCCACTCTGTAGAATAAATAATTATTTATAATACAAGCGCCTATCACCTAATGACTCGGGGCGCTTACTGGCCACTCTGTAAAATATATAATTATTAATTACATAAGCGCCTATCACCTTATGACCCGGGGCGCTGACTGGCCACACTGTTACATAAATAATTATTAATAATACAAGCGCCCATCACCCGATAACCAAGGGCGCTTAATGGCCACTATGTTAAATAAATATTTAATTATTACACAAGTGCCTATCACCTAATGACACGGGGCGCTTACTGGCCACTCTCTAAAATGAATAATTATGAATAACACAAGCGCCTATCGACTTTTGACCCAGGGCGCTTACTGGCTACTCTGTAAAATGAATAATTATAAATAACACAAGCGCCTATCACCCGATAACCTGGGGCGCTTACTAGCCACTCCGTTAAAAAAATAATTATTAATATCACAAGTGCCTATCACCTAATGACACAGGGCGCTTATTGGCCACTCTGTTAAATAAATAATTATTAATAATACAAGCGCCCATCACCCGATAACCCAGGGCACTTACTGGCCACTATGTTTAATAAATAATTATTAATTAAACAAGTGCCTATCACCTAATCTCAAAAGGCGCTTACTGGCTACTCTGAAAAAAAAAAAATTATTAATAACACAAGCGTCTATCACCTCATAACCCGAGGCATTTACTGACCACTCTGTAGAATAAATAATTATTTATAACACAAGCGCCCATCACCTTATGACCCGGGGCTCTTACTGGCTACTCTGTTAAATAAATAATTTTAAATAACTTAAGCGCCTATCACCCAATGACCCGGGGCGCTTACTGGCCACTCTGTAGAATAAATAATTATTTATAATACAAGCGCCCATCACCGAATGACCTGGAGCGCTTACTGGCCACTATGTAAAATGAATAATTATTAATAACACAAGCGCCTATCACCTTAAGACCCGGGGCGCTTACTGGCTACTCTGAAAAATGAATAATTATTAATAACACAAGCGCCTATCACCCAATAACCTGGGGCGCTTACTAGCTACTCCATGAAATAAATAATTATTAATAACACAAGCGCCTATCACCCGATAACCCGGGGCACTTACTGGCCACTCTGTTAAATAAATAATTAATCATTACACAAGCAATTATCACCCAATAACCCAAAGGCGCTTACTGACCACTCTGTTAAATAAATAATTATTAATAACACAAGTTCCTATCACCTAATGACACGGAGCGCTTACTGGCCACTCTGTTAAATAAATAATTATTATTAACACAAGCGCCTATCACCCGATAACCCAGGGAACTTACTGGCCACTCTGTTAATCAAATAATAAATAATAACACAAGCGCCTATCACCTGATGACCCAAAGGCGCTTACTGGTTACTTTGTTAAATAAATAGTTATTAATAACACAAGTGCCTATCACCTAATGACACGGGGCGCTTACTGGCCACTCTGTTAAATAAATAATTATTAATAATACAAGCGCCCATCACCCGATAACACAGGGCACTTACTGGCCACTATGTTAAATAAATAATTATTAATTAAACAAGTGCCTATCACCTAATGTCACAAGGCACTAACTAGCTACTCTGAAAAATAAATAATTATTAATAACACAAGCGTCTATCACCTTATGACACGGGGCGCTTACTGGCCACTCTGTTAAATAAATAATTATTAATAATACAAGCGCCCATCACCCGATAACCCAGAGCACTTACTGGCCACTCTGTTAAATAAATAATTATTAATTACACAAGTGATTAACACCTCATGACACGAAGCGCTTTCTGGCCACTCTGTAGAACGAATAATTATTAATAACACATGCGCCTATCACCTCATGACCCGGGGCTCTTACTGGCTACTCTGTTAAATAAATAATTATAAATAACACAAGCGCCTATTACCCTATGACCCGGGGCGCTTACTGGCCACTCTGTAGAATAAATAATTATTTATAATACAAGCGCCTATCACCCAATGACTCGTGGCGCTTACTGGCCACTCTGTAAAATATATAATTATTAATTACATAAGTGCCTATCACCTTATGACCCGGGGCGCTGACTAGCCACTCTGTTACATAAATAATTATTAATAATACAAGCGCCCATCACCCGATAACCAAGGGCGCTTAATGGCCACTATGTTAAATAAATATTTAATTATTACACAAGTGACTATCACCTAATGACACGGGGCGCTTACTGGCCACTCTCTAAAATGAATAATTATGAATAACACAAGCGCCTATCACCTTTTGACCCAGGGCGCTTACTAGCCACCCTGTTAAATAAATAATTATAAATAACATAAGTGATTATCACCTAATGAGACGGAGCGCTTTCTGGCCACTCTGTAAAACGAACAATTATTAATAACACAAGCGCCTATCACCTTATGACCCGGGGCGCTGACTGGCCACACTGTTACATAAATAATTATTAATAATACAAGCGCCCATCACCCGATAACCAAGGGCGCTTAATGGCCACTATGTTAAATAAATATTTAATTATTACACAAGTGCCTATCACCTAATGACACGGGGCGCTTACTGGCCACTCTCTAAAATGAATAATTATGAATAACACAAGCGCCTATCACCTTTTGACCCAGGGCGCTTACTGGCTACTCTGTAAAATGAATAATTATAAATAACACAAGCGCCTATCACCCAATAACCTGGGGCGCTTACTAGCCACTCCGTTAAAAAAATAATTATTAATATCACAAGGGCCTATTACCCAATGACCCGGTGCGCTAACTGGCCACTCTGTTAAAAAAATAATTATTAATAACATAAGTGCCTATCACCTTATGACCCGGGGCACTTACTATAGCCACTCTATTACATAAATAATCATTTATAACACAAGCTCCTATCACCCAATAACCTGGGGCGCTTACTAGCTACTCCATGAAATAAATAATTATAAATAACACAAGCGCCTATCACCCGATAACCCGGGGCACTTACTGGCCACTCTGTTAAATAAATAATTAATCATTACACAAGCAATTATCACCCAATAACCCAAAGGCGCTTACTGGCCACTCTGTTAAATAAATAATTATTAATAACACAAGTTCCTATCACCTAATGACACGGAGCGCTTACTGGCCACTCTGTTAAATAAATAATTATTATTAACACAAGCGCCTATCACCCGATAACCCAGGAAACTTACTGGCCACTCTGTTGATCAAATAATGAATAATAACACAAGCGCCTATCGTCTGATGACCCAAAGGCGCTTACTGGTTACTTTGTTAAATAAATAGTTATTAATAACACAAGTGCCTATCACCTAATGACACGGGGCGCTTACTGGCCACTCTGTTAAATAAATAATTATTAATAATACAAGCGCCCATCACCCCATAACCCAGGGCACTTACTGGCCACTATGTTAAATACATAATTATTAATTAAACAAGTGCCTATCACCTAATGTCTTAAGGCACTAACTAGCTACTCTGAAAAATAAATAATTATTAATAACACAAGCGCCTATCACCTTATGACTCAGGGCGCTTACTGGCCACTCTGTTGAAAAAATAATTGTTACTAACAACAGCGCCTATCACCCGATGACCAAGGACACTTACTAACTACTCTGTTAAATAAATAATTATTAATAACACAAGCCTCTATCACCTCATAACCCGAGGCGCTTACTGGCCACTATGTAAAATAAATAATTATTAATGACACAAGTGATTAACACCTCATGACAAGAAGCGCTTTCTGGCCACTCTGTAAAACGAATAATTATTAATAACAAAAGCGCCTATTACCTCATGACCCGGGGCTCTTACTGGCTACTCTGTTAAATGAATAATTATAAATAACTTAAGCACCTATCACCCAATGACCCGGGGCGCTTACTGGCCACTCTGTAAAATAAATAATTATTTATAATACAAGCGCCTATCACCTAATGACTCGGGGCGCTTACTGGCCACTCTGTAAAATATATAATTATTAATTACATAAGTGCCTATCACCTTATGACCCAGGGCGCTGACTGGCCACTCTGTTACATAAATAATTATTAATAATACAAGCGCCCATCACCCGATAACCCAGGGCACTTACTGGCCACTATGTTTAATAAATAATTATTAATTAAACAAGTGCCTATCACCTAATCTCAAAAGGCGCTTACTGGCTACTCTGAAAAAAAAATAATTATTAATAACACAAGCGTCTATCACCTCATAACCCGAGGCATTTACTGACCACTCTGTAGAATAAATAATTATTTATAACACAAGCGCCCATCACCCAATGACCCGGTGCGCTAACTGGCCACTCTGTTAAAAAAAATAATTATTAATAACATAAGTGCCTATCACCTTATGACCCGGGGCACTTACTATAGCCACTCTATTACATAAATAATCATTAATAACACAAGCTCCTATCACCGAATGACCTGGAGCGCTTACTGGCCACTATGTAAAATGAATAATTATTAATAACACAAGCGCCTATCACCTTAAGACCCGGGGCGCTTACTGGCTACTCTGAAAAATGAATAATTATTAATAACACAAGCGCCTATCACCCGATAACCCGGGGCACTTACTGGCCACTCTGTTAAATAAATAATTAATCATTACACAAGCAATTATCACCCAATAACCCAAGGGCGCTTACTGGCCACTCTGTTAAATAAATAATTATTATTAACACAAGCGCCTATCTTCCGATAACCCAGGGAACTTACTGGCCACTCTGTTAATCAAATAATGAATAATAACACAAGCGCCTATCACCTTATGACCCGGGGCACTTACTATAGCCACTCTATTACATAAATAATCATTAATAACACAAGCTCCTATCACCGAATGACCTGGAGCGCTTACTGGCCACTATGTAAAATGAATAATTATTAATAACACAAGCGCCTATCACCTTAAGACCCGGGGCGCTTACTGGCTACTCTGTAAAATGAATAATTATAAATAACACAAGCGCCTATCACCCAATAACCTGGGGCGCTTACTAGCCACTCCGTTAAAAAAATAATTATTAATATCACAAGGGCCTATTACCCAATGACCCGGTGCGCTAACTGGCCACTCTGTTAAAAAAATAATTATTAATAACATAAGTGCCTATCACCTTATGACCCGGGGCACTTACTATAGCCACTCTATTACATAAATAATCATTTATAACACAAGCTCCTATCACCCAATAACCTGGGGCGCTTACTAGCTACTCCATGAAATAAATAATTATTAATAACACAAGCGCCTATCACCCGATAACCCGGGGCACTTACTGGCCACTCTGTTAAATAAATAATTAATCATTACACAAGCAATTATCACCCAATAACCCAAAGGCGCTTACTGGCCACTCTGTTAAATAAATAATTATTAATAACACAAGTTCCTATCACCTAATGACACGGAGCGCTTACTGGCCACTCTGTTAAATAAATAATTATTATTAACACAAGCGCCTATCACCCGATAACCCAGGGAACTTACTGGCCACTCTGTTGATCAAATAATGAATAATAACACAAGCGCCTATCGTCTGATGACCCAAAGGCGCTTACTGGTTACTTTGTTAAATAAATAGTTATTAATAACACAAGTGCCTATCACCTAATGACACGGGGCGCTTACTGGCCACTCTGTTAAATAAATAATTATTAATAATACAAGCGCCCATCACCCGATAACCCAGGGCACTTACTGGCCACTATGTTAAATACATAATTATTAATTAAACAAGTGCCTATCACCTAATGTCTTAAGGCACTAACTAGCTACTCTGAAAAATAAATAATTATTAATAACACAAGCGCCTATCACCTTATGACCCAGGGCGCTTACTGGCCATTCTGTTGAAAAAATAATTGTTACTAACAACAGCGCCTATCACCCGATGACCCAGGACACTTACTAACTACTCTGTTAAATAAATAATTATTAATAACACAAGCCTCTATCACCTCATAACCCGAGGCGCTTACTGGCCACTCTGTTGAATAAATAATTATTAATAACACAAGCGCCTATCACCCAATGACCCGGGGCGCTTACTGGCCACCCTGTTACATAAATAATTATTAATAATACAAGCGCCCATCACCCGATAACCAAGGGCGCTTAATGGCCACTATGTTAAATAAATATTTAATTATTACACAAGTGCCTATCACCTAATGACACGGGGCGCTTACTGGCCACTCTCTAAAATGAATAATTATGAATAACACAAGCGCCTATCACCTTTTGACCCAGGGCGCTTACTGGCTACTCTGTAAAATGAATAATTATAAATAACACAAGCGCCTATCACCCAATAACCTGGGGCGCTTACTAGCCACTCCGTTAAAAAAATAATTATTAATATCACAAGGGCCTATTACCCAATGACCCGGTGCGCTAACTGGCCACTCTGTTAAAAAAATAATTATTAATAACATAAGTGCCTATCACCTTATGACCCGGGGCACTTACTATAGCCACTCTATTACATAAATAATCATTTATAACACAAGCTCCTATCACCCAATAACCTGGGGCGCTTACTAGCTACTCCATGAAATAAATAATTATTAATAACACAAGCGCCTATCACCCGATGACCCAGGACACTTACTAACTACTCTGTTAAATAAATAATTATTAATAACACAAGCCTCTATCACCTCATAACCCGAGGCGCTTACTGGCCACTCTGTTGAATAAATAATTATTAATAACACAAGCGCCTATCACCCAATGACCCGGGGCACTTACTGGCCACCCTGTTAATTAAATAATTATAAATAACACAAGTGATTATTACCTAATGACAAGGAGCGCTTTCTGGCCACTCTGTAAAACAAATAATTATTAATAACACAAGCGCCTATCACCTCATGACCCGGGGCTCTTACTGGCTACTCTGTTAAAAATGAATAATTAATAATAACACAAGCCCCTATCACCTCATGACCATGGGCGCTTACTGGCCACTATGTAAAATAAATAATTATTAATGACACAAGTGATTAACACCTCATGACACGAAGCGCTTTCTGGCCACTCTGTAAAACGAATAATTATTAATAACAAAAGCGCCTATTACCTCATGACCCGGGGCTCTTACTGGCTACTCTGTTAAATGAATAATTATAAATAACTTAAGCACCTATCACCCAATGACCCGGGGCGCTTACTGGCCACTCTGTAAAATAAATAATTATTTATAATACAAGCGCCTATCACCTAATGACTCGGGGCGCTTACTGGCCACTCTGTAAAATATATAATTATTAATTACATAAGTGCCTATCACCTTATGACCCAGGGCGCTGACTGGCCACTCTGTTACATAAATAATTATTAATAATACAAGCGCCCATCACCCGATAACCCAGGGCACTTACTGGCCACTATGTTTAATGAATAATTATTAATTAAACAAGTGCCTATCACCTAATCTCAAAAGGCGCTTACTGGCTACTCTGAAAAAAAAATAATTATTAATAACACAAGCGTCTATCACCTCATAACCCGAGGCATTTACTGACCACTCTGTAGAATAAATAATTATTTATAACACAAGCGCCCATCACCCAATGACCCGGTGCGCTAACTGGCCACTCTGTTAAAAAAAATAATTATTAATAACATAAGTGCCTATCACCTTATGACCCGGGGCACTTACTATAGCCACTCTATTACATAAATAATCATTAATAACACAAGCTCCTATCACCGAATGACCTGGAGCGCTTACTGGCCACTATGTAAAATGAATAATTATTAATAACACAAGCGCCTATCACCTTAAGACCCGGGGCGCTTACTGGCTACTCTGAAAAAAAAATAATTATTAATAACACAAGCGTCTATCACCTCATAACCCGAGGCATTTACTGACCACTCTGTAGAATAAATAATTATTTATAACACAAGCGCCCATCACCCAATGACCCGGTGCGCTAACTGGCCACTCTGTTAAATAAATAATTATTATTAACACAAGCGCCTATCTTCCGATAACCCAGGGAACTTACTGGCCACTCTGTTAATCAAATAATGAATAATAACACAAGCGCCTATCACCTGATGACCCAAAGGCGCTTACTGGTTACTTTGTTAAATAAATAGTTATTAATAACACAAGTGCCTATCACCTAATGACACGGGGTGCTTACTGGCTACTCTGTTAAATAAATAATTATTAATAATACAAGCGCTCATCACCCGATAACCCAGGGCACTTACTGGCCACTATGTTAAATAAATAATTATTAATTAAACAAGTGCCTATCACCTAATGTCACAAGGCACTAACTAGCTACTCTGAAAAATAAATAATTATTAATAACACAAGCGCCTATCACCTTATGACCCAGGGCGCTTACTGGCCACTCTGTTGAAAAAATAATTGTTACTAACAACAGCGCCTATCACCCGATGACCCAGGACACTTACTAACTACTCTGTTAAATAAATAATTATTAATAACACAAGCCTCTATCACCTCATAACCCGAGGCGCTTACTGGCCACTCTGTTAAATAAATAATTATTAATAACACAAGCGCCTATCACCCAATAACCCAGGGCGCTTACTGGCCACTCTGTTGATCAAATAATGAATAATAACACAAGCGCCTATCACCTCATGACCATGGGCGCTTACTGGCCACTATGTAAAATAAATAATTATTAATGACACAAGTGATTAACACCTCATGACACGAAGCGCTTTCTGGCCACTCTGTAAAACGAATAATTATTAATAACAAAAGCGCCTATTACCTCATGACCCGGGGCTCTCACTGGCTACTATGTTAAATGAATAATTATAAATAACTTAAGCACCTATCACCCAATGACCGGGGGCGCTTACTGGCCACTCTGTAAAATAAATAATTATTTATAATACAAGCGCCTATCACCTAATGACTCAGGGCGCTTACTGGCCACTCTGTTACATAAATAATTATTAATAATACAAGCGCTGATCACCCGATAACCCAGGGCACTTACTGGCCACTATGTTAAATAAATATTCAATTATTACACAAGTGCCTATCACCTAATGACACGGGGCGCTTACTGGCCACTCTGTAGAACGAATAATAATTAATAACTCAAGCGCCTATCACCTTATGACCCGGGGCTCTTACTGGCTACTCTGTTAAATAAATAATTTTAAATAACTTAAGCGCCTATCACCCAATGATCCGGGGCGCTTACTGGCCACTCTGTAGAATAAATAATTATTTATAATACAAGCGCCTATCACCTAATGACTCGGGGCGCTTACTGGCCACTCTGTAAAATATATAATTATTAATTACATAAGCGCCTATCACCTTATGACCCGGGGCGCTGACTGGCCACACTGTTACATAAATAATTATTAATAATACAAGCGCCCATCACCCGATAACCAAGGGCGCTTAATGGCCACTATGTTAAATAAATATTTAATTATTACACAAGTGCCTATCACCTAATGACACGGGGCGCTTACTGGCTACTCTGTAAAATGAATAATTATAAATAACACAAGCGCCTATCACCCGATAACCTGGGGCGCTTACTAGCCACTCCGTTAAAAAAATAATTATTAATATCACAAGTGCCTATCACCTAATGACACAGGGCGCTTATTGGCCACTCTGTTAAATAAATAATTATTAATAATACAAGCGCCCATCACCCGATAACCCAGGGCACTTACTGGCCACTATGTTTAATAAATAATTATTAATTAAACAAGTGCCTATCACCTAATCTCAAAAGGCGCTTACTGGCTACTCTGAAAAAAAAAAAATTATTAATAACACAAGCGTCTATCACCTCATAACCCGAGGCATTTACTGACCACTCTGTAGAATAAATAATTATTTATAACACAAGCGCCCATCACCTTATGACCCGGGGCTCTTACTGGCTACTCTGTTAAATAAATAATTTTAAATAACTTAAGCGCCTATCACCCAATGACCCGGGGCGCTTACTGGCCACTCTGTAGAATAAATAATTATTTATAATACAAGCGCCCATCACCGAATGACCTGGAGCGCTTACTGGCCACTATGTAAAATGAATAATTATTAATAACACAAGCGCCTATCACCTTAAGACCCGGGGCGCTTACTGGCTACTCTGAAAAATGAATAATTATTAATAACACAAGCGCCTATCACCCAATAACCTGGGGCGCTTACTAGCTACTCCATGAAATAAATAATTATTAATAACACAAGCGCCTATCACCCGATAACCCGGGGCACTTACTGGCCACTCTGTTAAATAAATAATTAATCATTACACAAGCAATTATCACCCAATAACCCAAAGGCGCTTACTGACCACTCTGTTAAATAAATAATTATTAATAACACAAGTTCCTATCACCTAATGACACGGAGCGCTTACTGGCCACTCTGTTAAATAAATAATTATTATTAACACAAGCGCCTATCACCCGATAACCCAGGGAACTTACTGGCCACTCTGTTAATCAAATAATGAATAATAACACAAGCGCCTATCACCTGATGACCCAAAGGCGCTTACTGGTTACTTTGTTAAATAAATAGTTATTAATAACACAAGTGCCTATCACCTAATGACACGGGGCGCTTACTGGCCACTCTGTTAAATAAATAATTATTAATAATACAAGCGCCCATCACCCGATAACACAGGGCACTTACTGGCCACTATGTTAAATAAATAATTATTAATTAAACAAGTGCCTATCACCTAATGTCACAAGGCACTAACTAGCTACTCTGAAAAATAAATAATTATTAATAACACAAGCGTCTATCACCTTATGACACGGGGCGCTTACTGGCCACTCTGTTAAATAAATAATTATTAATAATACAAGCGCCCATCACCCGATAACCCAGAGCACTTACTGGCCACTCTGTTAAATAAATAATTATTAATTACACAAGTGATTAACACCTCATGACACGAAGCGCTTTCTGGCCACTCTGTAGAACGAATAATTATTAATAACACATGCGCCTATCACCTCATGACCCGGGGCTCTTACTGGCTACTCTGTTAAATAAATAATTATAAATAACACAAGCGCCTATTACCCTATGACCCGGGGCGCTTACTGGCCACTCTGTAGAATAAATAATTATTTATAATACAAGCGCCTATCACCCAATGACTCGTGGCGCTTACTGGCCACTCTGTAAAATATATAATTATTAATTACATAAGCGCCTATCACCTTATGACCCGGGGCGCTGACTAGCCACTCTGTTACATAAATAATTATTAATAATACAAGCGCCCATCACCCGATAACCAAGGGCGCTTAATGGCCACTATGTTAAATAAATATTTAATTATTACACAAGTGACTATCACCTAATGACACGGGGCGCTTACTGGCCACTCTCTAAAATGAATAATTATGAATAACACAAGCGCCTATCACCTTTTGACCCAGGGCGCTTACTAGCCACCCTGTTAAATAAATAATTATAAATAACATAAGTGATTATCACCTAATGAGACGGAGCGCTTTCTGGCCACTCTGTAAAACGAACAATTATTAATAACACAAGCGCCTATCACCTTATGACCCGGGGCGCTGACTGGCCACACTGTTACATAAATAATTATTAATAATACAAGCGCCCATCACCCGATAACCAAGGGCGCTTAATGGCCACTATGTTAAATAAATATTTAATTATTACACAAGTGCCTATCACCTAATGACACGGGGCGCTTACTGGCCACTCTCTAAAATGAATAATTATGAATAACACAAGCGCCTATCACCTTTTGACCCAGGGCGCTTACTGGCTACTCTGTAAAATGAATAATTATAAATAACACAAGCGCCTATCACCCAATAACCTGGGGCGCTTACTAGCCACTCCGTTAAAAAAATAATTATTAATATCACAAGGGCCTATTACCCAATGACCCGGTGCGCTAACTGGCCACTCTGTTAAAAAAATAATTATTAATAACATAAGTGCCTATCACCTTATGACCCGGGGCACTTACTATAGCCACTCTATTACATAAATAATCATTTATAACACAAGCTCCTATCACCCAATAACCTGGGGCGCTTACTAGCTACTCCATGAAATAAATAATTATTAATAACACAAGCGCCTATCACCCGATAACCCGGGGCACTTACTGGCCACTCTGTTAAATAAATAATTAATCATTACACAAGCAATTATCACCCAATAACCCAAAGGCGCTTACTGGCCACTCTGTTAAATAAATAATTATTAATAACACAAGTTCCTATCACCTAATGACACGGAGCGCTTACTGGCCACTCTGTTAAATAAATAATTATTATTAACACAAGCGCCTATCACCCGATAACCCAGGAAACTTACTGGCCACTCTGTTGATCAAATAATGAATAATAACACAAGCGCCTATCGTCTGATGACCCAAAGGCGCTTACTGGTTACTTTGTTAAATAAATAGTTATTAATAACACAAGTGCCTATCACCTAATGACACGGGGCGCTTACTGGCCACTCTGTTAAATAAATAATTATTAATAATACAAGCGCCCATCACCCCATAACCCAGGGCACTTACTGGCCACTATGTTAAATACATAATTATTAATTAAACAAGTGCCTATCACCTAATGTCTTAAGGCACTAACTAGCTACTCTGAAAAATAAATAATTATTAATAACACAAGCGCCTATCACCTTATGACTCAGGGCGCTTACTGGCCACTCTGTTGAAAAAATAATTGTTACTAACAACAGCGCCTATCACCCGATGACCAAGGACACTTACTAACTACTCTGTTAAATAAATAATTATTAATAACACAAGCCTCTATCACCTCATAACCCGAGGCGCTTACTGGCCACTATGTAAAATAAATAATTATTAATGACACAAGTGATTAACACCTCATGACAAGAAGCGCTTTCTGGCCACTCTGTAAAACGAATAATTATTAATAACAAAAGCGCCTATTACCTCATGACCCGGGGCTCTTACTGGCTACTCTGTTAAATGAATAATTATAAATAACTTAAGCACCTATCACCCAATGACCCGGGGCGCTTACTGGCCACTCTGTAAAATGAATAATTATTTATAATACAAGCGCCTATCACCTAATGACTCGGGGCGCTTACTGGCCACTCTGTAAAATATATAATTATTAATTACATAAGTGCCTATCACCTTATGACCCAGGGCGCTGACTGGCCACTCTGTTACATAAATAATTATTAATAATACAAGCGCCCATCACCCGATAACCCAGGGCACTTACTGGCCACTATGTTTAATAAATAATTATTAATTAAACAAGTGCCTATCACCTAATCTCAAAAGGCGCTTACTGGCTACTCTGAAAAAAAAATAATTATTAATAACACAAGCGTCTATCACCTCATAACCCGAGGCATTTACTGACCACTCTGTAGAATAAATAATTATTTATAACACAAGCGCCCATCACCCAATGACCCGGTGCGCTAACTGGCCACTCTGTTAAAAAAAATAATTATTAATAACATAAGTGCCTATCACCTTATGTCCCGGGGCACTTACTATAGCCACTCTATTACATAAATAATCATTAATAACACAAGCGCCTATCACCTTAAGACCCGGGGCGCTTACTGGCTACTCTGAAAAATGAATAATTATTAATAACACAAGCGCCTATCACCCGATAACCCGGGGCACTTACTGGCCACTCTGTTAAATAAATAATTAATCATTACACAAGCAATTATCACCCAATAACCCAAGGGCGCTTACTGGCCACTCTGTTAAATAAATAATTATTATTAACACAAGCGCCTATCTTCCGATAACCCAGGGAACTTACTGGCCACTCTGTTAATCAAATAATGAATAATAACACAAGCGCCTATCACCTGATGACCCAAAGGCGCTTACTGGTTACTTTGTTAAATAAATAGTTATTAATAACACAAGTGCCTATCACCTAATGACACGGGGTGCTTACTGGCTACTCTGTTAAATAAATAATTATTAATAATACAAGCGCTCATCACCCGATAACCCAGGGCACTTACTGGCCACTATGTTAAATAAATAATTATTAATTAAACAAGTGCCTATCACCTAATGTCACAAGGCACTAACTAGCTACTCTGAAAAATAAATAATTATTAATAACACAAGCGCCTATCACCTTATGACCCAGGGCGCTTACTGGCCACTCTGTTGAAAAAATAATTGTTACTAACAACAGCGCCTATCACCCGATGACCCAGGACACTTACTAACTACTCTGTTGAATAAATAATTATTAATAACACAAGCCTCTATCACCTCATAACCCGAGGCGCTTACTGGCCACTCTGTTGAATAAATAATTATTAATAACACAAGCGCCTATCACCCAATAACCCAGGGCGCTTACTGGCCACCCTGTTAATTAAATAATTATAAATAACACAAGTGATTATTACCTAATGACAAGGAGCGCTTTCTGGCCACTCTAAAAAACAAATAATTATTAATAACACAAGCGCCTATCACCTCATGACCATGGGCGCTTACTGGCCACTATGTAAAATAAATAATTATTAATGACACAAGTGATTAACACCTCATGACACGAAGCGCTTTCTGGCCACTCTGTAAAACGAATAATTATTAATAACAAAAGCGCCTATTACCTCATGACCCGGGGCTCTTACTGGCTACTCTGTTAAATGAATAATTATAAATAACTTAAGCACCTATCACCCAATGACCCGGGGCGCTTACTGGCCACTCTGTAAAATAAATAATTATTTATAATACAAGCGCCTATCACCTAATGACTCAGGGCGCTTACTGGCCACTCTGTAAAATATATAATTATTAATTACATAAGTGCCTATCACCTTATGACCCAGGGCGCTGACTGGCCACTCTGTTACATAAATAATTATTAATAATACAAGCGCTGATCACCCGATAACCCAGGGCACTTACTGGCCACTATGTTAAATAAATATTCAATTATTACACAAGTGCCTATCACCTAATGACACGGGGCGCTTACTGGCCACTCTGTAGAACGAATAATAATTAATAACTCAAGCGCCTATCACCTTATGACCCGGGGCTCTTACTGGCTACTCTGTTAAATAAATAATTTTAAATAACTTAAGCGCCTATCACCCAATGACCCGGGGCGCTTACTGGCCACTCTGTAGAATAAATAATTATTTATAATACAAGCACCTATCACCTAATGACTCGGGGCGCTTACTGGCCACTCTGTAAAATATATAATTATTAATTACATAAGCGCCTATCACCTTATGACCCGGGGCGCTGACTGGCCACACTGTTACATAAATAATTATTAATAATACAAGCGCCCATCACCCGATAACCAAGGGCGCTTAATGGCCACTATGTTAAATAAATATTTAATTATTACACAAGTGCCTATCACCTAATGACACGGGGCGCTTACTGGCCACTCTCTAAAATTAATAATTATGAATAACACAAGCGCCTATCACCCAATAACCCAGGGCGCTTACTGGCCACCCTGTTAATTAAATAATTATAAATAACACAAGTGATTATTACCTAATGACAAGGAGCGCTTTCTGGCCACTCTGTAAAACAAATAATTATTAATAACACAAGCGCCTATCACCTCATGACCCGGGGCTCTTACTGGCTACTCTGTTAAAAATAAATAATTAATAATAACACAAGCCCCTTTCACCTCATGACCATGGGCGCTTACTGGCCACTATGTAAAATAAATAATTATTAATGACTTAAGTGATTAACACCTCATGACACGAAGCGCTTTCTGGCCACTCTGTAGAACGAATAATTATTAATAACACAAGCGCCTATCACCCGATAACCTGGGGCGCTCACTAGCTACTCCGTTAAAAAAATAATTATTAATATCACAAGTGCCTATCACCTAATGACACAGGGCGCTTATTGGCCACTCTGTTAAATAAATAATTATTAATAATACAAGCGCCCATCACCCGATAACCCAGGGCACTTACTGGCCACTATGTTTAATAAATAATTATTAATTAAACAAGTGCCTATCACCTAATCTCAAAAGGCGCTTACTGGCTACTCTGAAAAAAAAATAATTATTAATAACACAAGCGTCTATCACCTCATAACCCGAGGCATTTACTGACCACTCTGTAGAATAAATAATTATTTATAACACAAGCGCCCATCACCCAATGACCCGGTGCGCTAACTGGCCACTCTGTTAAAAAAAATAATTATTAATAACATAAGTGCCTATCCTCTTATGACCCGGGGCACTTACTATAGCCACTCTATTACATAAATAATCATTTATAACACAAGCTCCCATCACCGAATGACCTGGAGCGCTTACTGGCCACTATGTAAAATGAATAATTATTAATAACACAAGCGCCTATCACCTTAAGACCCGGGGCGCTTACTGGCTACTCTGAAAAATGAATAATTATTAATAACACAAGCGCCTATCACCCAATAACCTGGGGCGCTTACTAGCTACTCCATGAAATAAATAATTATTAATAACACAAGCGCCTATCACCCGATAACCCGGGGCACTTACTGGCCACTCTGTTAAATAAATAATTAATCATTACACAAGCAATTATCACCCAATAACCCAAAGGCGCTTACTGGCCACTCTGTTAAATAAATAATTATTAATAACACAAGTTCCTATCACCTAATGACACGGAGCGCTTACTGGCCACTCTGTTAAATAAATAATTATTATTAACACAAGCGCCTATCACCCGATAACCCAGGGAACTTACTGGCCACTCTGTTAATCAAATAATGAATAATAACACAAGCGCCTATCACCTGATGACCCAAAGGCGCTTACTGGTTACTTTGTTAAATAAATAGTTATTAATAACACAAGTGCCTATCACCTAATGACACGGGGCGCTTACTGGCCACTCTGTTAAATAAATAATTATTAATAATACAAGCGCCCATCACCCGATAACCCAGGGCACTTACTGGCCACTATGTTAAATAAATAATTATTAATTAAACAAGTGCCTATCACCTAATGTCACAAGGAACTAACTAGCTACTCTGAAAAATAAATAATTATTAATAACACAAGCGCCTATCACCTTATGACCCAGGGCGCTTACTGGCCACTCTGTTGAAAAAATAATTGTTACTAACAACAGCGCCTATCACCCGATGACCCAGGACACTTACTAACTACTCTGTTGAATAGTTAATTATTAATAACACAAGCCTCTATCACCTCATAACCCGAGGCGCTTACTGGCCACTCTGTTGAATAAATAATTATTAATAACACAAGCGCCTATCACCCAATAACCCAGGGCGCTTACTGGCCACCCTGTTAATTAAATAATTATAAATAACACAAGTGATTATTACCTAATGACAAGGAGCGCTTTCTGGCCACTCTGTAAAACAAATAATTATTAATAACACAAGCGCCTATCACCTCATGACCCGGGGCTCTTACTGGCTACTCTGTTAAAAATGAATAATTAATAATAACACAAGCCCCTTTCACCTCATGACCATGGGCGCTTACTGGCCACTATGTAAAATAAATAATTATTAATGACTTAAGTGATTAACACCTCATGACACGAAGCGCTTTCTGGCCACTCTGTAAAACGAATAATTATTAATAACACAAGCGCCTATCACCCGATAACCTGGGGCGCTCACTAGCCACTCCGTTAAAAAAATAATTATTAATATCACAAGTGCCTATCACCTAATGACACAGGGCGCTTATTGGCCACTCTGTTAAATAAATAATTATTAATAATACAAGCGCCCATCACCCGATAACCCAGGGCACTTACTGGCCACTATGTTTAATAAATAATTATTAATTAAACAAGTGCCTATCACCTAATCTCAAAAGGCGCTTACTGGCTACTCTGAAAAAAAAATAATTATTAATAACACAAGCGTCTATCACCTCATAACCCGAGGCATTTACTGACCACTCTGTAGAATAAATAATTATTTATAACACAAGCGCCCATCACCCAATGACCCGGTGCGCTAACTGGCCACTCTGTTAAAAAAAATAATTATTAATAACATAAGTGCCTATCCTCTTATGACCCGGGGCACTTACTATAGCCACTCTATTACATAAATAATCATTTATAACACAAGCTCCCATCACCGAATGACCTGGAGCGCTTACTGGCCACTATGTAAATTGAATAATTATTAATAACACAAGCGCCTATCACCTTAAGACCCGGGGCGCTTACTGGCTACTCTGAAAAATGAATAATTATTAATAACACAAGCGCCTATCACCCAATAACCTGGGGCGCTTACTAGCTACTCCATGAAATAAATAATTATTAATAACACAAGCGCCTATCACCCGATAACCCGGGGCACTTACTGGCCACTCTGTTAAATAAATAATTAATCATTACACAAGCAATTATCACCCAATAACCCAAAGGCGCTTACTGGCCACTCTGTTAAATAAATAATTATTAATAACACAAGTTCCTATCACCTAATGACACGGAGCGCTTACTGGCCACTCTGTTAAATAAATAATTATTATTAACACAAGCGCCTATCACCCGATAACCCAGGGAACTTACTGGCCACTCTGTTAATCAAATAATGAATAATAACACAAGCGCCTATCACCTGATGACCCAAAGGCGCTTACTGGTTACTTTGTTAAATAAATAGTTATTAATAACACAAGTGCCTATCACCTAATGACACGGGGCGCTTACTGGCCACTCTGTTAAATAAATAATTATTAATAATACAAGCGCCCATCACCCGATAACCCAGGGCACTTACTGGCCACTATGTTAAATAAATAATTATTAATTAAACAAGTGCCTATCACCTAATGTCACAAGGCACTAACTAGCTACTCTGAAAAATAAATAATTATTAATAACACAAGCGCCTATCACCTTATGACCAAGGGCGCTTACTGGCCACTCTGTTAAAAAAATAATTGTTACTAACAACAGCGCCTATCACCCGATGACCCAGGACACTTACTAACTACTCTGTTGAATAAATAATTATTAATAACACAAGCCTCTATCACCTCATAACCCGAGGCGCTTACTGGCCACTTTGTTGAATAAATAATTATTAATAACACAAGCGCCTATCACCCAATAACCCAGGGCGCTTACTGGCCACCCTGTTAATTAAATAATTATAAATAACACAAGTGATTATAACCTAATGACAAGGAGCGCTTTCTGGCCACTCTGTAAAACAAATAATTATTAATAACACAAGCGCCTATCACCTCATGACCCGGGGCTCTTACTGGCTACTCTGTTAAAAATGAATAATTAATAATAACACAAGCCCCTATCACCTCATGACCATGGGCGCTTACTGGCCACTATGTAAAATAAATAATTATTAATGACACAAGTGATTAACACCTCATGACACGAAGCGCTTTCTGGCCACTCTGTAAAACGAATAATTATTAATAACAAAAGCGCCTATTACCTCATGACCCGGGGCTCTTACTGGCTACTCGGTTAAATGAATAATTATAAATAACTTAAGCACCTATCACCCAATGACCCGGGGCGCTTACTGGCCACTCTGTAAAATAAATAATTATTTATAATACAAGCGCCTATCACCTAATGACTCAGGGCGCTTACTGGCCACTCTGTAAAATATATAATTATTAATTACATAAGTGCCTATCACCTTATGACCCAGGGCGCTGACTGGCCACTCTGTTACATAAATAATTATTAATAATACAAGCGCTGATCACCCGATAACCCAGGGCACTAACTGGCCACTATGTTAAATAAATATTCAATTATTACACAAGTGCCTATCACCTAATGACACGGGGCGCTTACTGGCCACTCTGTAGAATAAATAATTATTTATAATACAAGCGCCTATCACCTAATGACTCGGGGCGCTTACTGGCCACTCTGTAAAATATATAATTATTAATTACATAAGCGCCTATCACCTTATGACCCGGGGCGCTGACTGGCCACACTGTTACATAAATAATCATTTATAACACAAGCTTCTATCACCGAACGACCTGGAGCGCTTACTGGCCACTATGTAAAATAAATAATTATTAATATCACAAGCGCCTATCACCTTAAGACCCGGGGCGCTTACTAGCTACTCCATAAAATAAATAATTATTAATAACACAAGCGCCTATCACCCGATAATCCGGGGCACTTACTGGCCACTCTGTTAAATAAATAATTAATCATTACACAAGCAATTATCACCCAATAACCCAAAGGCGCTTACTGGCCACTCTGTTAAATAAATAATTATTAATAACACAAGTTCCTATCACCTAATGACACGGAGCGCTTACTGGCCACTCTGTTAAATAAATAATTATTATTAACACAAGCGCCTATCACCCGATAACCCAGGGAACTTACTGGCCACTCTGTTAATCAAATAATGAATAATAACACAAGCGCCTATCACCTGATGACCCAAAGGCGCTTACTGGTTACTTTGTTAAATAAATAGTTATTAATAACACAAGTGCCTATCACCTAATGACACGGGGCGCTTACTGGCCACTCTGTTAAATAAATAATTATTAATAATACAAGCGCCCATCACCCGATAACCCAGGGCACTTACTGGCCACTATGTTGAATAAATAATTATTAATTAAACAAGTGCCTATCACCTAATGTCACAAGGAACTAACTAGCTACTCTGAAAAATAAATAATTATTAATAACACAAGCGCCTATCACCTTATGACCCAGGGCGCTTACTGGCCACTCTGTTGAAAAAATAATTGTTACTAACAACAGCGCCTATCACCCGATGACCCAGGACACTTACTAACTACTCTGTTGAATAGTTAATTATTAATAACACAAGCCTCTATCACCTCATAACCCGAGGCGCTTACTGGCCACTCTGTTGAATAAATAATTATTAATAACACAAGCGCCTATCACCCAATAACCCAGGGCGCTTACTGGCCACCCTGTTAATTAAATAATTATAAATAACACAAGTGATTATTACCTAATGACAAGGAGCGCTTTCTGGCCACTCTGTAAAACAAATAATTATTAATAACACAAGCGCCTATCACCTCATGACCCGGGGCTCTTACTGGCTACTCTGTTAAAAATGAATAATTAATAATAACACAAGCCCCTTTCACCTCATGACCATGGGCGCTTACTGGCCACTATGTAAAATAAATAATTATTAATGACTTAAGTGATTAACACCTCATGACACGAAGCGCTTTCTGGCCACTCTGTAAAACGAATAATTATTAATAACACAAGCGCCTATTACCTCATGACCCGGGGCTCTTACTGGCTACTCTGTTAAATGAATAATTATAAATAACTTAAGCACCTATCACCCAATGACCCGGGGCGCTTACAGGCCACTCTGTAAAATAAATAATTATTTATAATACAAGCGCCTATCACCTAATGACTCAGGGCGCTTACTGGCCACTCTGTAAAATATATAATTATTAATTACATAAGTGCCTATCACCTTATGACCCAGGGCGCTGACTGGCCACTCTGTTACATAAATAATTATTAATAATACAAGCGCTGATCACCCGATAACCCAGGGCACTAACTGGCCACTATGTTAAATAAATATTCAATTATTACACAAGTGCCTATCACCTAATGACACGGGGCGCTTACTGGCCACTCTGTAGAATAAATAATTATTTATAATACAAGCGCCTATCACCTAATGACTCGGGGCGCTTACTGGCCACTCTGTAAAATATATAATTATTAATTACATAAGCGCCTATCACCTTATGACCCGGGGCGCTGACTGGCCACACTGTTACATAAATAATCATTTATAACACAAGCTTCTATCACCGAACGACCTGGAGCGCTTACTGGCCACTAGGTAAAATAAATAATTATTAATATCACAAGCGCCTATCACCTTAAGACCCGGGGCGCTTACTAGCTACTCCATGAAATAAATAATTATTAATAACACAAGCGCCTATCACCCGATAATCCGGGGCACTTACTGGCCACTCTGTTAAATAAATAATTAATCATTACACAAGCAATTATCACCCAATAACCCAAAGGCGCTTACTGGCCACTCTGTTAAATAAATAATTATTAATAACACAAGTTCCTATCACCTAATGACACGGAGCGCTTACTGGCCACTCTGTTAAATAAATAATTATTATTAACACAAGCGCCTATCACCCGATAACCAAGGGAACTTACTGGCCACTCTGTTAATCAAATAATGAATAATAACACAAGCGCCTATCACCTGATGACCCAAAGGCGCTTACTGGTTACTTTGTTAAATAAATAGTTATTAATAACACAAGTGCCTATCACCTAATGACACGGGGCGCTTACTGGCCACTCTGTTAAATAAATAATTATTAATAATACAAGCGCCCATCACCCGATAACCCAGGGCACTTACTGGCCACTATGTTAAATACATAATTATTAATTAAACAAGTGCCTATCACCTAATGTCACAAGGCACTAACTAGCTACTCTGAAAAATAAATAATTATTAATAACACAAGCGCCTATCACCTTATGACCCAGGGCGCTTACTGGCCACTCTGTTAAAAAAATAATTGTTACTAACAACAGCGCCTATCACCCGATGACCCAGGACACTTACTAACTACTCTGTTGAATAAATAATTATTAATAACACAAGCCTCTATCACCTCATAACCCGAGGCGCTTACTGGCCACTTTGTTGAATAAATAATTATTAATAACACAAGCGCCTATCACTCAATAACCCAGGGCGCTTACTGGCCACCCTGTTAATTAAATAATTATAAAAAACACAAGTGATTATTACCTAATGACAAGGAGCGCTTTCTGGCCACTCTGTAAAACAAATAATTATTAATAACACAAGCGCCTATCACCTCATGACCCGGGGCTCTTACTGGCTACTCTGTTAAAAATGAATAATTAATAATAACACAAGCCCCTATCACCTCATGACCATGGGCGCTTACTGGCCACTATGTAAAATAAATAATTATTAATGACACAAGTGATTAACACCTCATGACACGAAGCGCTTTCTGGCCACTCTGTAAAACGAATAATTATTAATAACAAAAGCGCCTATTACCTCATGACCCGGGGCTCTTACTGGCTACTCTGTTAAATGAATAATTATAAATAACTTAAGCACCTATCACCCAATGACCCGGGGCGCTTACTGGCCACTCTGTAAAATAAATAATTATTTATAATACAAGCGCCTATCACCTAATGACTCAGGGCGCTTACTGGCCACTCTGTAAAATATATAATTATTAATTACATAAGTGCCTATCACCTTATGACCCAGGGCGCTGACTAGCCACTCTATTACATAAATAATTATTAATAATACAAGCGCTGATCACCCGATAACCCAGGGCACTAACTGGCCACTATGTTGAATAAATATTCAATTATTACACAAGTGCCTATCACCTAATGACACGGGGCGCTTACTGGCCACTCTGTAGAATAAATAATTATTTATAATACAAGCGCCTATCACCTAATGACTCGGGGCGCTTACTGGCCACTCTGTAAAATATATAATTATTAATTACATAAGCGCCTATCACCTTATGACCCGGGGCGCTGACTGGCCACACTGTTACATAAATAATCATTTATAACACAAGCTTCTATCACCGAACGACCTGGAGCGCTTACTGGCCACTATGTAAAATAAATAATTATTAATATCACAAGCGCCTATCACCTTAAGACCCGGGGCGCTTACTAGCTACTCCATGAAATAAATAATTATTAATAACACAAGCGCCTATCACCCGATAATCCGGGGCACTTACTGGCCACTCTGTTAAATAAATAATTAATCATTACACAAGCAATTATCACCCAATAACCCAAAGGCGCTTACTGGCCACTCTGTTAAATAAATAATTATTAATAACACAAGTTCCTATCACCTAATGACACGGAGCGCTTACTGGCCACTCTGTTAAATAAATAATTATTATTAACACAAGCGCCTATCACCCGATAACCAAGGGAACTTACTGGCCACTCTGTTAATCAAATAATGAATAATAACACAAGCGCCTATCACCTGATGACCCAAAGGCGCTTACTGGTTACTTTGTTAAATAAATAGTTATTAATAACACAAGTGCCTATCACCTAATGACACGGGGCGCTTACTGGCCACTCTGTTAAATAAATAATTATTAATAATACAAGCGCCCATCACCCGATAACCCAGGGCACTTACTGGCCACTATGTTAAATAAATAATTATTAATTAAACAAGTGCCTATCACCTAATGTCACAAGGAACTAACTAGCTACTTTGAAAAATAAATAATTATTAATAACACAAGCGCCTATCACCTTATGACCCAGGGCGCTTACTGGCCACTCTGTTGAAAAAATAATTGTTACTAACAACAGCGCCTATCACCCGATGACCCAGGACACTTACTAACTACTCTGTTGAATTAATAATTATTAATAACACAAGCCTCTATCACCTCATAACCCGAGGCGCTTACTGGCCACTCTGTTGAATAAATAATTATTAATAACACAAGCGCCTATCACCCAATAACCCAGGGCGCTTACTGGCCACCCTGTTAATTAAATAATTATAAATAACACAAGTGATTATTACCTAATGACAAGGAGCGCTTTCTGGCCACTCTGTAAAACAAATAATTATTAATAACACAAGCGCCTATCACCTCATGACCCGGGGCTCTTACTGGCTACTCTGTTAAAAATGAATAATTAATAATAACACAAGCCCCTTTCACCTCATGACCATGGGCGCTTACTGGCCACTATGTAAAATAAATAATTATTAATGACTTAAGTGATTAACACCTGACAAGTGATTAAGACCCGGGGCTCTTACTGGCTACTCTGTTAAATGAATAATTATAAATAACTTAAGCACCTATCACCCAATGACTCGGGGCGCTTACTGGCCACTCTGTAAAATAAATAATTATTTATAATACAAGCGCCTATCACCTAATGACTCGGGGCGCTTACTGGCCACTCTGTCAAATATATAATTATTAATTACATAAGTGCCTATCACCTTATGACCCGGGGCGCTGACTGGCCACTCTGTTACATAAATAATTATTAATAATACAAGCGCCCATCACCCGATAACCCAGGGCACTTACTGGCCACTATGTTGAATAAATAATTATTAATTAAACAAGTGCCTATCACCTAATCTCACAAGGCGCTTACTGGCTACTCTGAAAAATAAATAATTAATAATAACACAAGCGTCTATCACCTCATAACCCGAGGCGTTTACTGACCACACTGTAAAATAAATATTTATTTATAATACAAGCGCCTATCACCCAATGACTCGGGGCGCTTACTGGCCACTCTGTAAAATATATAATTATTAATTACATAAGTGCCTATCACCTTATGACCCAGGGCGCTGACTGGCTACTCTGTTAAATAAATAATTATAAATAACTTAAGCACCTATCACCCAATGACCCGGGGCGCTTACTGGCCACTCTGTAGAATGAATAATTATTTATAATACAAGCGCCTATCACCTAATGACGCGGGGCGCTTACTGGCCACTCTGTAAAATATATAATCATTAATTACATAAGTGCCTATCACCTTATGACCCAGGGCGCTGACTGGCCACTCTGTTACATAAATAATTATTAATAATACAAGTGCCCATCACCCGATAACCCAGGGCACTTACTGGCCACTATGTTAAATAAATATTCAATTATTACACAAGTGCCTATCACCTAATGACACGGGGCGCTTACTGGCCACTCTGTAGAACGAATAATTATTAATAACTCAAGCGCCTATTACCTCATGACCCGGGGCTCTTACTGGCTACTCTGTTAAATAAATAATTATAAATAACTTAAGCGCCTATCACCCAATGACCCGGGGCGCTTACTGGCCACTCTGTAGAATAAATAATTATTTATAATACAAGCGCCTATCACCTAATGACTCGGGGCGCTTACTGGCCACTCTGTAAAATATATAATTATGAATAACAAAAGCGCCTATCACCTTATGACCCAGGGCGCTTACTGGCTACTCTGTAAAATGAATAATTATATATAACACAAGCGCCTATCATCCAATAACCTTGGGCGCTTACTAGCCACTCCGTTAAAAAAATAATTATTAATAACACAAGTGCCTATCACCTAATGACACGGGGCGCTTACTGGCCACTCTCTAAAATAAATAATTATGAATAACAAAAGCGCCTATCACCTTATGACCCAGGGCGCTTACTGGCTACTCTGTAAAATGAATAATTATATATAACACAAGCGCCTATCATCCAATAACCTTGGGCGCTTACTAGCCACTCCGTTAAAAAAATAATTATTAATAACACAAGTGCCTATCACCTAATGACACGGGGCGCTTATTGGCCACTCTGTTAAATAAATAATTATTAATAATACAAGCGCCTATTACCCGATAACCCAGGGCAATTACTGGCCACTATGTTAAAAAAATAATTATTAATTAAACAAGTGCCTATCACCTAATCTCACAAGGCGCTTACTGGCTACTCTGAAAAATAAATAATTATTAATAACACAATCGTCTATCACCTCATAACCCGAGGCGTTTACTGACCACTCTGTAGAATAAATAATTATTTATAATACAAGCGCCTATCACCTAATGACTCGGGGCGCTTACTGGCCACTCTGTAAAATATATAATTATTAATTACATAAGTGCCTATCACCTTATGACCCAGGGCGCTGACTGGCCACTCTGTTACATAAATAATTATTAATAATACAAGCGCCCATCACCCGATAACCCAGGGCACTTACTGGCCACTATGTTAAATAAATATTCAATTATTACACAAGTGCCTATCACCTAATGACACGGGGCGCTTACTGGCCACTCTGTAGAACGAATAATTATTAATAACTCAAGCGCCTATCACCTCATGACCGTGGGCTCTTACTGGCTACTCCGTTGAAAAAATAATTAATAATAACACAGGTGCCTATCACCTAATGACTTGGGGCGCTTATTGGCCACTCTGATAAATAAATAATTATTAATAATACAAGCGCCTATCATCCGATAACCCAGGGCACTTACTGGCCACTATGTTAAATAAATAATTATTAATTAAACAAGTGCCTATCACCTAATCTCACAAGGCGCTTACTGGCTACTCTGAAAAATAAATAATTATTAATAACACAAGCCTCTATCACCTTATAACCCAAAGCGCTTACTGGGCACTCTGTTGAATAAATAATTATTAATAACACAAGCGCCTATCACCCAATAACCCAGGGTTTTCACTGGCCACCCTGTTAAATAAATAATTATAAATAACACAAGTGCCTATCAACTAATGACACGGGGCGCTTACTGGCCACTCTGTAGAACGAATAATTATTAATAACTCAAGCGCCTATCACCTCATGACCCGGGGCTCTTACTGGCTACTCTGTTAAATAAATAATTATAAATAACTTAAGCGCCTATCACCCAATGACCCGGGGCGCTTACTGGCCACTCTGTAGAATAAATAATTATTTATAATACAAGCGTCTATCACCTAATGACTCGGGGCGCTTACTGGCCACTCTGTAAAATATATAATTATTAATTACATAAGTGCCTATCACCTTATGACCTGGGGCGCTGACTGGCCACTCTGTGACATAAATAATTATTAATAATATAAGCGCCCATCACCCGATAACCCAGGGCACTTACTGGCCACTATGTTAAATAAATAATTATTAATTAAACAAGTGCCTATCACCTAATGTCACAAGGTACTAACTGGCTACTCTGAAAAATAAATAATTATTAATAACACAAGCGCCTATCACCTTATGACCCAGGGCACTTACTGGCCACTCTGTTGAAAAAATAATTGTTACTAACAACAGCGCCTATCACCCGATGACCCAGGACACTTACTAACTACTCTGTTGAATAAATAATTATTAATAACACAAGCCTCTATCACCTCATAACCCAAAGCGCTTACTGGGCACTCTGTTGAATAAATAATTATTAATAACACAAGCGCCTATCACCCAATAACCCAGGGCGCTCACTGGCCACCCTGTTAAATAAATAATTATAAATAACACAAGTGATTATTACCTAATGACTCGGAGCGCTTTCTGGCCACTTTGTAAAACAAATAATTATTAATAACACAAGCGAATATCACCTCATGACCCGGGGCTCTTACTAGCTACTCTGTTAAAAATGAATAATTAATAATAACACAAGCCCCTATCACCTCATGACCATGGGCGCTTACTGGCCACTATGTAAAATAAATAATTATTAATTACACGAGTGATTAACACCTCATGACACGAAGCGCTTTCTGGCCACTCTGTAAATCGAATAATTATTGATAACACAAGCGCCTATTACCTCATGACCCGGGGCTCTTACTGGCTACTCTGTTAAATGAATAATTATAAATAACTTAAGCGCCTATCACCTAATGACTCGGGGCGCTTACTGGCCACTCTGTCAAATATATAATTATTAATTACATAAGTGCCTATCACCTTATGGCCCGGGGCGCTGACTGGCCACTCTGTTACATAAATAATTATTAATAATACAAGCGCCCATCACCCGATAACCCAGGGCACTTACTGGCCACTATGTTAAATAAATATTTAATTATTACACAAGTGCCTATCACCTAATGACACGGGGCGCTTACTGGCCACTCTCTAAAATGAATAATTATGAATAACACAAGCGCCTATCACCTTATGACCCAGGGCGCTTACTGGCTACTCTGTAAAATAAATAATTATAAATAACACAAGCGCCTATCATCCAATAACCTGGGGCGCTTACTAGCCACTCCGTTAAAAAAATAATTATTAATAACACAAGTGCCTATCACCTAATGAAACGATGCGCTTATTGGCCACTTTGTTAAATAAATAATTATTAATAATACAAGCGCCTATCACCCAATAACCCAGGGCACTTACTGGCCACTATGTTATATAAATAATTATTAATTAAACAAGTGCCTATCACCTAATCTCACAAGGCGCTTACTGGCCACTATGTAAAATAAATAATTATTAATTACACAAGTGATTAACACCTCATGACACGAAGCGCTTTCTGGGCACTCTGTTGAATAAATAATTATTAATAACACAAACGCCTATCACCCAATAACCCAGGGCGCTCACTGGCCACCCTGTTAAATAAATAATTATAAATAACACAAGTGATTATTACCTAATGACACGGAGCGCTTTCTGGACACTCTGTAGAACAAATAATTATTAATAACACAAGCGATTATCACCTCATGACCCGGGGCTCTTACTAGCTACTCTGTTAAAAATAAATAATTAATAATAACACAAGCCCCTATCATCTCATGACCATGGGCGCTTACTGGCCACTATGTAAAATAATTAATTATTGATTACACAAGTGATTAACACCTCATGACACGAAGCGCTTTCTGGCCACTCTGTAAAACGAATAATTATTGATAACACAAGCGCCTATTACCTCATGACCCGGGGCTCTTACTGGCTACTCTGTTAAATGAATAATTATAAATAACTTAAGCGCCTATCACCCAATGACCCGGGGCGCTTACTGGCCACTCTGTAGAATAAATAATTATTTATAATTCAAGCGCCTATCACCTAATGACTCGGGGCGCTTACTGGCCACTCTGTCAAATATATAATTATTAATTACATAAGTGCCTATCACCTTATGACTCGGAGCGCTGACTGGCCACTCTGTTACATAAATAATTATTAATAATACAAGCGCCCATCACCCGATAACCCAGGGCACTTACTGGCCACTATGTTAAATAAATATTCAATTATTACACAAGTGCCTATCACATAATGACACGGGGCGCTTACTGGCCACTTTTCAAAATGAATAATTATGAATAACACAAGCGCCTATCACCTTATGACCCAGGGCGCTTACTGGCTACTCTGTAAAATAAATAATTATAAATAAAACAAGCGCCTATCATCCAATAACCTGGGGCGCTTACTAGCCACTCCGTTAAAAAAATAATTATTAATAACACAAGTGCCTATCACCTAATGACACGGGGCGCTTATTGGCCACTCTGTTAAATAAATAATTATTAATAATACAAGCGCCTATCACCCGATAACCCAGGGCACTTACTGGCTACTATGTTAAATAAATAATTATTAATTAAACAAGTGCCTATCACCTAATCTCACAAGGCGCTTACTGGCTACTCTGAAAAATAAATAATTATTAATAACACAAGCGTCTATCACCTCATAACCCGAGGCGTTTACTGACCACTCTGTAAAATAAATAATTATTTATAACACAAGCGCCCATCACCCAATGACCCGGTGCGCTAACTGGCCACTCTGTAAAAAAAATAATTATTAATAACATAAGTGCCTATCACCTCATGACCCGGGGCTCTTACTGGCTACTCTGTTGAATGAATAATTATAAATAACTTAAGCACCTATCACCCAATGACCCGGGGCGCTTACTGGCCACTCTGTAGAATAAATAATTATTTATAATACAAGCGCCTATCACCTAATGACTCGGGGCGCTTACTGGCTACTCTGTAAAATATATAATTATTAATTACATAAGTGCCTATCACCTTATGACCCAGGGCACTTACTGGCCACTATGTTAAATAAATATTCAATTATTACACAAGTGCCTATCACCTAATGACACGGGGCGCTTACTGGCCACTCTCTAAAATGAATAATTATGAATAACACAAGCGCCTATTACCCAATAACCTGGGGCGCTTCCTAGCCACTCCGTTAAAAAAATAATTATTGATAACACAGGTGCCTATCACCTAATGACACGGGGCGCTTATTGGCCACTCTGATAAATAAATAATTATTAATAATACAAGCGCCCATCATCCGATAACCCAGGGCACTTACTGGCCACTATGTTAAATAAATAATTATTAATTAAACAAGTGCCTATCACCTAATCTCACAAGGCGCTTACTGGCTACTCTGAAAAATAAATAATTATTAATAACCCAAGCGTCTATCACCTCATATTCCGAGGCGTTTACTGACCACTCTGTAAAATAAATAATTATTTATAACACAAGCGCCCATCACCCAATGACCCGGTGCGCTAACTGGCCACTCTGTAAAAAAAATAATTATTAATAACATAAGTGCCTATCACCTCATGACCCGGGGCTCTTACTGGCTACTCTGTTGAATGAATAATTATGAATAACTTAAGCACCTATCACCCAATGACCCGGGGCGCTTACTGGCCACTCTGTAGAATAAATAATTATTTATATAACAAGCGCCTATCACCTAATGACTCGGGGCGCTTACTGGCTACTCTGTAAAATATATAATTATTAATTACATAAGTGCCTATCACCTTATGACCCAGGGCACTTACTGGCCACTATGTTAAATAAATATTCAATTATTACACAAGTGCCTATCACCTAATGACACGGGGCGCTTACTGGCCACTCTCTAAAATGAATAATTATGAATAACACAAGCGCCTATTACCCAATAACCTGGGGCGCTTCCTAGCCACTCCGTTAAAAAAATAATTATTGATAACACAGGTGCCTATCACCTAATGACACGGGGCGCTTATTGGCCACTCTGATAAATAAATAATTATTAATAATACAAGCGCCCATCATCCGATAACCCAGGGCACTTACTGGCCACTATGTTAAATAAATAATTATTAATTAAACAAGTGCCTATCACCTAATCTCACAAGGCGCTTACTGGCTACTCTGAAAAATAAATAATTATTAATAACCCAAGCGTCTATCACCTCATATTCCGAGGCGTTTACTGGCCACTCTGTTACATAAATAATTATTAATAATACAAGCGCCCATCACCCGATAACCCAGGGCACTTACTGGCCACTATGTTAAATAAATATTCAATTATTACACAAGTGCCTATCACCTAATGACACGGGGCGCTCACTGGCCACTCTGTAGAACGAATAATTATTAATAACTCAAGCGCCTATCACCTCATGACCTGGGGCTCTTACTGTCTACTCTGTTAAATAAATAATTATAAATAACTTAAGCGCCTATCACCCCATGACCCGGGGCGCTTACTGGCCACTCTGTAGAATAAATAATTATTAATTACATAAGTGCCTATCACCTTATGACCCGGGGCGCTGACTGGCCACTCTGTAACATAAATAATTATTAATAATACAAGCGCCCATCACCCGATAACCCAGGGCACTTACTGGCCACTATGTTAAATAAATATTCAATTATTACACAAGTGCCTATCACCTAATGACACGGGGCGCTTACTGGCCACTCTCTAAAATGAATAATTATGAATAACACAAGCGCCTATTACCCAATAACCTGGGGCGCTTCCTAGCCACTCCGTTAAAAAAATAATTATTGATAACACAGGTGCCTATCACCTAATGACACGGGGCGCTTATTGGCCACTCTGATAAATAAATAATTATTAATAATACAAGCGCCCATCATCCGATAACCCAGGGCACTTACTGGCCACTATGTTAAATAAATAATTATTAATTAAACAAGTGCCTATCACCTAATCTCACAAGGCGCTTACTGGCTACTCTGAAAAATAAATAATTATTAATAACCCAAGCGTCTATCACCTCATATTCCGAGGCGTTTACTGACCACTCTGTCGAATAAATAATTATTTATAACACAAGCGCCCATCACCCAATGACCCGATGCGCTAACTGGCCACTCTGTAAAAAAAATAATTATTAATAACATAAGTGCCTATCAGCTTATGACCTGGGGCACTTACTAGCCACTCTATTACATAAATAATCATTTTTAACACAAGCTTCTATCACCGAATAACTTGGAGCGCTTACTGGCCACTATGTAAAATTAATAATTATTAATAACACAAGCGCCTATCACCTCAAGACCCGGGGTGCTTACTAGCTACTCCATAAAATAAATATTTATTAATAACACAAGCGCCTATCACCCGATAACCCGGGGCACTTACTGGCCACTCTGTTAAATAAATAATTAATCATTACACAAGCAATTATCACCCAATGACCCAAAGGCGCTTACTGGCCACTCTGTTAAATAAATAATTAATAATAACACAAGTTCCTATCACCTAATGACACGGAGCGCTTACTGGCCACTCTGTTAAATAAATAATTATTAATAACACAAGCGCCTATCACCCGATAACCTAGGAAACTTACTGGCCACTCTGTTAATTAAATAATGAATAATAACACAAGCGCCTATCACCCAATGACCCAAAGGCGCTTACTGGTTACTTTGTTAAATAAATAGTTATTAATATTACAAGTGCCTATCACCTAATGACACGGGGTGCTTTCTGGCCACTCTGTTAAATAAATAATTATTAATAATACAAGCGCCCATCACCTGATAACCCAGGGCACTTACTGGCCACTATGTTAAATAAATAATTATCAATTAAACAAGTGCCTATCACCTAATGTCACAAGGCACTAACTGGCTACTCTGAAATATAAATAATTATTAATAACACAAGCGCCTATCACCTTATGACCCAGGGCACTTACTGGCCACTCTGTTGAAAAAATAATTGTTACTAACAACAGCGCCTATCACCCGATGACCCAGGACACTTACTAACTACTCTGTTTAATAAATAATTATTAATAACACAAGCCTCTATCACCTCATAACCCAAAGCGCTTACTGGGCACTCTGTTGAATAAATAATTATTAATAACACAAGCGCCTATCACCCAATAACCCAGGGCGCTCACTGGCCACCCTGTTAAATAAATAATTATAAATAACACAAGTGATTATTACCTAATGACTCGGAGCGCTTTCTGGCCACTCTGTAAAACAAATAATTATTAATAACACAAGCGAATATCACCTCATGACCCGGGGCTCTTACTAGCTACTCTGTTAAAAATAAATAATTAATAATAACACAAGCCCCTATCACCTCATGACCATGAGCGCTTACTGGCCACTATGTAAAATAAATAATTATTAATTACACAAGTGATTAACACCTCATGACACGAAGCGCTTTCTGGCCACTCTGTAAAACGAATAATTATTAATAACACAAGCGCCTATTACCTCATGACCCGGGGCTCTTACTGGCTACTCTGTTAAATGAATAATTATAAATAACTTAAGCGCCTATCACCCAATGACCTGGGGCGCTTACTAGCTGCTACATGAAATAAATAATTATTAATAACACAAGCGCCTATCACCCGTATACCCGGTGCACTTACTGGCCACTCTGTTAAATAAATAATTAATCATTACACAAGCAATTATCACCCAATGACCCAAAGGCGCTTACTGGCCACTCTGTTAAATAAATAATAATTAAAACACAAGTTCCTATCACCTAATGACACGGAGCGCTTACTGGCCACTCTGTTAAATAAATAATTATTATTAACACAAGCGCCTATCACCCGATAACCCAGGGAACTTACTGGCCACTCTGTTGAATAAATAATTATTAATAACACAAGCGCCTATCACCCAATAACCCAGGGCGCTTACTGGCCACCCTGTTAAATAAATAATTATAAATAACACAAGTGATTATCACCTAATGACACGGAGCGCTTTCTGGCCACTCTGTAAAACTAATAATTATTAATAACACAAGCGAATATCACCTCATGACCCGGGGCTCTTACTGGCTACTCTGTTAAAAATGAATAATTAATAATAACACAAGCCCCTATCACCTCATGACCATGGGCGCTTACTGGCCACTATGTAAAATAAATAATTATTAATTACACAAGTGATTAACACCTCATGACACGAAGCGCTTTCTGGCCACTCTGTAAAACGAATAATTATTAATTACACAAGCGCCTATTACCTCATGACCCGGGGCTCTTACTGGCTACTCTGTTAAATGAATCATTATAAATAACTTAAGCGTCTATCACCCAATGACCCGGGGCGCTTACTGGCCACTCTGTAAAATTAATAATTATTTATAATACAAGCGCCTATCACCTAATGACTCGGGGCACTTACTGGCCACTCTGTCAAATATATAATTATTAGTTACATAAGTGCCTATCACCCAATAACCTGGGGCGCTTACTAGCTACTCTATAAAATAAATAATTATTAATAACACAAGCGCCTATCGCCCGATAACCCGGGGCACTTACTGGCCACTCTGTTAAATAAATAATTAATCATTACACAAGCAATTATCACCCAATGACCCAAAGGCGCTTACTGGACACTCTGTTAAATAAATAATTATTAATAACACAAGTTACTATCACCTAATGTCACGGAGCGCTTACTGGCCACTCTGTTGAATAAATAATTATTAATAACACAAGCGCCTATCACCCGATAACCCAGGGAACTTACTGGCCACTCTGTTAATTAAATAATAAATAATAACACAAGCGCCTATCACCCAATAACCTGGGAAGCTTACTAGCTACTCTATGAAATAAATAATTATTAATAACACAAGCGCCTATCACCCGATAACCCGGGGCACTTACTGGCCACTCTGTTAAATAAATAATTAATCATTACACAAGCAATTATCACCCAATGACCCAAAGGCGCTCACTGGCCACTCTGTTAAATAAATAATTATTAATAACACAAGTTCCTATCACCTAATGACACGGAGCGCTTACTGGCCACTTTGTTGAATAAATAATTATTAATAACACAAGCGCCTATCACCCGATGACCCAGGACACTTACTTACTACTCTGTTGAATAAATAATTATTAATAACACAAGCGCCTATCACCCAATAACCCAGGGCGCTTACTGGCCACCCTGTTAAATAAATAATTATAAATAACACAAGTGATTAACACCTCATGACACGAAGCGCTTTCTGGCCACTCTGTAAAACGAATAATTATTAATAACACAAGCGCCTATTACCTCATGACCCGGGGCTCTTACTGGCTACTCTGTTAAATGGATAATTATAAATACCTTAAGCGTCTATCACCCAATGACCCGGGGCGCTGACTGGCCACTCTGTAGAATAAATAATTATTCATAATACAAGCGCCTATCACCTAATGACTCGGGGCACTTACTGGCCACTCTGTCAAATATATAATTATTAATTACATAAGTGCCTATCACCCAATAACCTAGGGCGCTTACTAGCTACTCTATGAAATAAATAATTATTAATAACACAAGCGCCTATCACCCGATAACCCGGGGCACTTACTGGCCACTCTGTTAAATAAATAATTAATCATTACACAAGCAATTATCACCCAATGACCCAAAGGTGCTTACTGGACACTCTGTTAAATAAATAATTATTAATAACACAAGTTCCTATCACCTAATGACACGGAGCGCTTACTGGCCACTCTGTTGAATAAATAATTATTAATAACACAAGCGCCTATCACCCGATAACCCAGGGAACTTACTGGCCACTCTGTTAATTAAATAATGAATAATAACACAAGCGCCTATCACCCAATAACCTGGGAAGCTTACTAGCTACTCTATGAAATAAATAATTATTAATAACACAAGCGCCTATCACCCGATAACCCGGGGCACTTACTGGCCACTCTGTTAAATAAATAATTAATCATTACACAAGCAATTATCACCCAATGACCCAGAGGCGCTTACTGGCCACTCTGTTAAATAAATAATTATTAATAACACAAGTTCCTATCACCTAATGACACGTAGCGCTTACTGGCCACTCTGTTGAATAAATAATTATTAATAACACAAGCGCCTATCACCCGATAACCCAGGGAACTTACTGGCCACTCTGTTAATTAAATAATGAATAATAACACAAGCGCCTATCACCCAATAACCTGGGAAGCTTACTAGCTACTCTATGAAATAAATAATTATTAATAACACAAGCGCCTATCACCCGATAACCCGGGGCACTTACTGGCCACTCTGTTAAATAAATAATTAATCATTACACAAGCAATTATCACCCAATGACCCAGAGGCGCTTACTGGCCACTCTGTTAAATAAATAATTATTAATAACACAAGTTCCTATCACCTAATGACACGTAGCGCTTACTGGCCACTCTGTTGAATAAATAATTATTAATAACACAAGCGCCTATCACCCAATGTCCCAGGACACTTACTTACTACTCTGTTGAATAAATAATTATTAATAACACAAGCGCCTATCACCCAATAACCCAGGGCGCTTACTGGCCACCCTGTTAAATAAATAATTATAAATAACACAAGTGATTATCACCTAATGACACGGAGCGCTTTCTGGCCACCCTGTTAAATAAATAATTATAAATAACACAAGTGATTATTACCTAATTACTCGGAGCGCTTTCTGGCCACTCTGTAAAACAAATAATTATTAATAACACAAGCGAATATCACCTCATGACCCGGGGCTCTTACTAGCTACTCTGTTAAAAATAAATAATTAATAATAACACAAGCCCCTATCACCTCATGACCATGGGCGCTTACTGGCCACTATGTAAAATAAATAATTATTAATTACACAAGTGATTAACACCTCATGACACGAAGCGCTTTCTGGCCACTCTGTAAAACGAATAATTATTAATAACACAAGCGCCCATTACCTCATGACCCGGGGCTCTTACTGGCTACTCTGTTAAATGAATAATTATTAATATCACAAGCGCCTATCACCCAATAACCCAGGGCGCTTACTGGCCACCCTGTTAAATAAATAATTATAAATAACACAAGTGATTAACACCTCATGACACGAAGCGCTTTCCGGCCAAACTGTAAAACGAATAATTATTAATAACACAAGCGCCTATTACCTCATGACCCGGGGCTCTTACTGGCTACTCTGTTAAATGAATAATTATAAATAACTTAAGCGTCTATTACCTAATGACCCGGGGCGCTTACTGGCCACTCTGTAGAATAAATAATTATTTATAATACAAGCGCCTATCACCTAATGACTCGGGGCACTTACTGGCCACTCTGTCAAATATATAATTATTAATTACATAAGTGCCTATCACCCAATAACCTGGGGCGCTTACTAGCTAGTCTATGAAATAAATAATTATTAATAACACAAGCGCCTATCACCCGATAACCCGGGGCACTTACTGGCCACTCTGTTAAATAAATAATTAATCATTACACAAGCAATTATCACCCAATGTCCCAAAGGTGCTTACTGGACACTCTGTTAAATAAATAATTATTAATAACACAAGTTCCTATCACCTAATGACACGGAGCGCTTACTGGCCACTCTGTTGAATTAATAATTATTAATAACACAAGCGCCTATCACCCGATAACCCAGGGAACTTACTGGCCACTCTGTTAATTAAATAATGAATAATAACACAAGCGCCTATCACCCGATAACCCGGGGCACTTACTGGCCACTCTGTTAAATAAATAATTAATCATTACACAAGCAATTATCACCCAATGACCCAGGACACTTACTTACTA